>NW_026128366.1:0-10123 GCF_022985175.1 Labeo rohita
ATTGAGTACTCCTGCCCCAAGAGCAGCGCATAATTCAGTTTAGTACTGTTATTTTACTCCTGCCCTGAGAGCAGCACATAGTACAGTAATGGTAATACTAACCTATTTTCTCCTGCCCCAAGAGCAGTTTTAATTCAGTTTAGTACTGTTGGTTTACTCCTATTCTTACTCCTGCATAATTCAGTTTAGCACATAGTACACTAAAAATAATGGTGGATTCAGTTTATTGAGTACTCCTGCCCTGAGAGAGCAGCACATAGTTCAGTAAACATAATGTTAATACTAACCTATTGAGTACCTGCCCTGAGAGCAGCGCATAGTTTAGTAAAAATAATGGTAATACAAACCTATTGAGTACTCCTGCCCCAAGAGCAGCACATAATAAACATAATGGTAATACTAACCTATTGAGTACTCCTGCCCCAAGAGCAGCACATAATTCAGTTTAGTACTGTTAGTTTTACTCCTGCCCTGAGAGCAGCGCTAATGTTAATGCTAGCGCTAACTGATTAATGAAATGTCACGGAGATTTGACGAGTTCTGTTGTCGCTCATATCGGTATCACAGACAGCGCGGTAGCATTGGAAAAGCATGTTTTACTCAATCTACCCCATAAGCAGCTTTGCTGCGATCGACTGATAAAGCAGTTGAATGAAAATGCATATGATATGATATGTAGTCGATGATTACTTGTTCTGTGCGTCTTTGCCGGCTAATTATCTCAGTAAACGTTAGAGTTATGTTGATTTATTAATATTTTTTTATATAAAAAAACATGGTAAATTCACTTACCTTGCAACAAATGCCTCCACGAAGCGCTAACGTTTCTGTCTGAAGTATTCCCTCCACACGTCCAAATTTCCTGACCCCGCCTCTGCTTCAATTTTTATTGGTTGAATCTGTCAACCAATCATTTTTCTTTCTGCCCTTAGAACATCTTTGTCTAAGGGAAATTCCCATCTGCGTTTTTTTCACAGTGCTGTAAATCACTTCAACTTCTGAATTCACTGATGACCAAGGCTGTGAATAAACAAGATCAGCTCTAAGAATTTCATTTCTGCAAGTCTTCAACTTCTGGAGAACATTCAGAGGAGATACTTACTGCTTTACGAAAGGTAACAGAACTGTAAGTCACTGAACAATCATCCACTGAGGCAGAAGACTGTGAATAAACACAAGGGAAGGTCATTTGCAATCAGCATCTCAGTAAATGTCTACAGAACATATGGACTGATCACTTACAGTAGCATCTGCTGGACTGTTGGATGTCATTTGATTTTCACAGGGCATCTGTATCAGACACAAATGGGACTGTTAGCTAATGAGTTTTGGATGAGTGTGTTCTGAAATGCATTAATGTGTTAATTACATTTTTTAAATTCAATTCAATTCAAATTTATTTGTATAGCGCTTTTCACGATACATATCGTTGCAAAGCAGCTTTACACCAAATTGACATTTTTACAATATATGTAGTAGTAGCTTGATGTACATATGGCAGAGATGTGTGGTAAAGATCAATTAATGACGTAATCAAACAGACAAAGAACACTATAAATTAGTAACAGAATTCGGTAGTGCTGTATGTTTTCAGGGTTGGCATCATCTGAAGTCCTCTGTGGGATTGGCATCATCTCTTCTTAAGTGTTCTGGATCCACACTGGAGCTTGTGAATTCCTAGTTACCACGGGATGTCAATCCCATGGCAAAAACAGAGAACAAATAGGAACATAATTAGCGTAGCTGCTGTTCAAACTAAGAAAAGGAAGATTTGTTAAATCAGAGCTACAAGATTAATAATGAACATTTGATCAGATATAACTGCAGGAAAAGTTTATGAGATGCATTATTTGAATGCTTGGCTAAAAAGATGTGTCTTTAATCTAGATTTAAACAGAGAGAGTGTGTCTGAACCCCGAACGTTATCGGGAAGGCTGTTCCAGAGTTTGGGTGCCAAATGTGAAAAAGCTCAACCTCCTTTAGTGGACTTTGCTATCCTAGGTACTACCAGCAGTCCAGAGTTTTGTGACCTTAGGGAGCGTGATGGATTGTAGCGTGGTAGAAGACTAGTTAGGTACGCAGGAGCTAAACCGTTAAGTGCCTTATAGGTAAGAAGTACTATTTTGTAGCTGATGCGGAACCTAATAGGTAGCCAGTGCAGAGACTTTAAAACTGGGGTAATATGATCATATTTTCTTGACCTGGTAAGGACTCTAGCAGCTGCATTTTGGACTATCTGTAGCTTGTTTATTGAAGATGCAGGACAACCACCTAGTAGTGCATTACAATAGTCCAGTCTAGAGGTCATGAATGCATGAACTAGCTTTTCTGCATCAGAAACAGGTAACATGTTTTGCAGCTTGGCAATGTTTCTAAGATGGAAGAATGCTGTTTTTGTAACATGAGAAACATGATTTTCAAAAGACAAGTTGCTGTCTAATATAACACCCAGGCTTTTGACTGTAGTGGAAGTAACAGTACATCCGTCTAGTTGTAAATTTTAAGTCAAAAGATTCTGTGTATTGTTTTTAGGTCCAATAAGTAATATCTCTGTCTTATCTGAGTTTAATAGCAGAAAATTATTGGTCATCCAATTTTTTACATTTTTAACACACTCTGTTAACTTCGATAATTCAGAAGTTTCATCTGGTCTTGTTGAGATATATAGTTGAGTATCATCAGCATAACAATGGAAACTAATCCCGTGTTTTCTAATAATATTACTAAGGGGCAGCATGTATATTGAAAATAGTAGAGGACCTAGAACAGATCCTTGTGGCACTCCATACTTTACTGATGATAACTGAGATGACTCCCCATTTAAATAAACAAAGTGGTAGCGATCGGACAGGTAGGATCTAAACCATCTTAAAGCCTGCCCTTGGATACCTGCATAATTTTGTAGTCGATCTATTAGTATGTCATGATCTATAGTGTCGAACGCAGCACTAAGATCAAGTAAAACTAGCAATGAGATGCAGCCTTGGTCTGACGCAAGAAGCAAGTGATTAGTGATTTTAACAAGTGCAGTTTCTGTGCTGTGATGGGGCCTGAAACCTGACTGAAATTCTTCATAGATATCATTTTTTTGCAAGAATGAGCACAGTTGAGCAGATACAACTTTCTCTAAAATTTTAGACATAAATGGAAGACTAGAAATGGGTCTGTAGTTTGCCAGTTCACTAGGGTCTAGTTGTGGTTTCTTAATAAGAGGCTTATTAACCGCCAGCTTGAATGGTTTAGGGACGTGACCTAACGATAACGATTTGATAATATTGAGAAGCGGTTCTTCTGCCACAGGTAACCATTCTTTTAGTAATTTAGTGGGTACGGGATCTAATAGGCATGTTGTTGGTTTAGACACAGTGATGAGTTTATTTAACTCTTCCTGTCCTATAGCGGTAAAGTACTGCAGTTTTTCTTTGGGTGTGATGAAAGAAGTTGACATATTAGACGCAGTATAATCTACATTGGTTATTGTATTTCTGATGTTATCTATTTTATCAGTGAAGAAATTCATAAAGTCATTACTATTAAACTGTAAAGGAATATTTAGATCAGGTGGCATCTGGTTATTTGTTAATCTAGCCACTGTGCTAAATAAAAACCTTGTTTTTTTTTTGGTTATTTCCTATGAGTTTGCGGATATGCTCGGCCCTAGCAGCTTTTAAAGCCTGTCTATATCTGGACATATCGTTTTTCCATGCAATTCTAAAAACTTCCAGGTTAGTTTTTCTCCATTTGCGCTCAAGATTGCGAGTTTCTTTCTTGAGAGAATGGGTACTATTATACCATGGCGCAATACGTTTTTCTCTAACTTTGATGGGGGCAACAGCTTCTAACGTATTGGAGAAGATGGTGCCCATATTGCTAGTCATTTTGTCTAGATCCTGTGTATTAAGGGGTACACAGAGCAGTTGAGATAAATCAGGCAGGTTATTTGTAAATCTATCTTTGGTGGCTGGAACAATAGTTCTGCCAAGACGATAACGCGGAGCCATATAGTTAATATCAGTGATACGCAGCATGCACGATACAAGGAAATGGTCAGTAACATCATCAGTAACAGGCACGATATCTATGTCAGTAAGATCAATTCCATGCGATATAATTAAATCTAGCGTATGATTAAAACGATGAGTGGGCCCGGTGACATTTTGCTTGACTCCAAAAGAGTTTATTAGGTCAGTAAACGCAAGTCCTAACGCATCATTTGTATTATCAATGTGAATGTTAAAATCTCCAATAATTAGCACTTTATCAAAATTAACCAATAGTTCTGAAAAGAATTCTGCAAATTCTTTTAGGAAATCTGTACACGGCCCTGGCGGTCTATACACAGTAGCTAAAACAAGAGATAGGAGAGATTTCTTTTGCATATCTGGCAGAGTAACATTAAGCAAAAGTATTTCAAATGAATTAAACCTGTATCCTGTTTTCTGAGTAAAATTGAGAATATCACTATATATTGTTGCAACACCACCACCACGACCACTCTGACGGGGCTCATGCTTATAATAGTAGTTTGGTGGAGTAGACCCATTTAGACCAATATAATCATTAGGTTTTAGCCAGGTTTCGGTTAAGCAGAGTACATCAAAACTATTATCTGTGATCATTTCATTCACAATAACTGCTTTGGGTGCAAGTGATCTAATGTTTAGGAGCTCAAGCTTTAAATATGGTTTCTGTTCATGTATTTGGCTTTTTTCTGGTTTAATTATGATCAGATTTTTTCTAGATCCTGCATTAAATTTATGTTTTGACCTCACTATTCGAGGAACAGACACAGTCTTTATAGATTGGACAGTGCAAGTACTATCAGTTAAGCGTTCAGAACAAAAGCCATCGTAGCAATCATTTGAGAATGTACTTACTAGTCAAATGGAGCGTAGTGTCCTGGAGATGTTGTCCGACAGCAGTTCCGCTCCGACTCTGCTGGTGTGCAGGCCATCAGCACGGAAAAGCCTAGGACATTCCCAGAAAAGATTCCGATGATTAACAAAGAGCAGTTTCTGTTCTTTACACCATGTCAATAACCATTCATTTAGAGCAAGAAGTCTACCGAACCTTTCGTGCCCACGTCGATACGTGGGAAGCGGTCCTGACACGACGATCCTCGTCGCGGGTGACGTGCTGCGAACCGTCTCGATCAGGCTGCTGAAGTCCCTCTTCAGAACCTCCATCTGCCGCAGCTTGATGTCGTTCACCCCGCGTGCAGGACGATCGCGCCGACACTCTCGCCGTCCTTCAGGATTGCGGGTATCTGTGCAGAAACATCGAGAACGCGAGCACCAGGAAAACAGTGGGTGTGGACTTTACCCTTAGCTAAAGTAGCACGGACGTACCGGACAATGGAGTCTCCAACGATCACAGCATCGCGTTCCGTCTCGCGGAGGGGAGCGAAGCGGTTTCGGGTGGAGATCTCGAAGACCGGAGGCGGCGGAGCGGGCGAGGTCCTCGGCCGGGGCCTGGCTCGCGTCTTCCGCTGCTGCTGCACCCAGGGTCCGTGGCCGGTGACAGCCTATGATGTCACTTCCGGCGTGACTCGTCGCTGCCGGCGCGTCACTACCGGCGCGTCACTACCGGTGCAACCATAGTATAAAAGGATGCCGGTTGAACAGGACGGTCTCTTCTTCGTCTTTACTGACCTTTTGTCTGTAACCAAAAGCTCGAATTGAGTGCATGTTTCTCACCAAATGTTTTAATTACGGCTCGCGTGTGACGATGCGTGGTAAGGAGCAAGCGCTCTTTGCTCCCGTGGAGTTTATTGCGTTCTTTGCTTGTCTCTTGCGAGAGGCAAGCACGCTCTATACCCGCACCTTTCATACGGTCCTTATATTGTGAGGATTAAGCGAATATTGGCTCTCGAGGGAGTTGAATGAGATCATCGCATTTATTGCTTGTTGTGAGAGGCAGACACACTCTCATACCCGGTTACACAGGGCTCGCGGGCCAGGTGTGCGGTAGCCAGCCGCGCCTCAGCTCTCGAGGGAGCTGAATGCGATCGTCACATTCAGTGCTTATTTCTTGCGATGGACTGGCGTGCTGTCGTAGCCGCTTGCATGAACCTCGCGGGCTGTGTGTGTGTGGTTGGGAGCAGCGCGTCCAGCTCGCGAGGGAACTGGATGTGCTCATAACGATGCATTCGCAAAGGAGGGAGGTGAGTCTTCTCTATACCTGAATTTGCATGAGTGTGTTCGCCTCTCAGGAGGAATCTGGCGCGTGTTGCATGGCTTGTCGGTGGGCTGTGGCCCTTTGCGGTGGGTGTTGCACCATCTGGCTCAGCGTGGTGGGGGTTTGTGGCTGGTCGCAAGACCGGCGTTGCTGCCGGAATGCGCATGATGGTCACGTCCGGTTGTTTGCGCAGCCCTAGTGCTAGTTAAAGACCCTTGTTTGGTGTTCTTAATAGCAGCTTTCTGGAACCTGCTGAGATGGTGCTGTCCTCCCTTTTGAGTTTATAGTTCGACAGCCCACTGCTGGTGATTTTGGCAGTTGCATTACCCCTTTCATAGAGCCGTCTATCTGAGGATAGCCAGGTGTTAGCTTGGTGATCGCTCCCCTTCCTAGGGTTTTAAAGTAGCCGTCTCTTTGAGCTCTTAGCCAGGTAAGTGCTGTCTTCCCTGCCTGGGATGTAGGTAGACAGCCCATTTTTTATGTGGTCAGGTCAATCTTCGTTGGTTGCCCTTTTCTGATCTTGTCCAAGGCTCCTTTACAGGGTGTGATGATGCTCCCCTCTCTACGGAAAGGGTTTGCTGAGAGCTTGTCCCCTTTGGGGGGATCAGTGGCTCCTCCTGTCTAGGGAGTAGAAGCCTGTCCCGATACACTGCCTTCTCTTTTGGTTAAGTGTATCGGCTCTATGGCAGTTTTATTAGACAGATAGTGGTGGCTACTGTCTGTTTGGCATAGTATGCTCCCCTCCCTTCGAGGGTTTGCTTTGAGCATTGCCATATTGGGCAGCTGAGATTCGCCCTTTCTGCCTTCCCTTTAGAGCCTTGTTATGCCGGCAATGCTCCCCTCACTCTGAGGGTCTTCTTATTTCACTGTTTCTCAACAGTACGTCTAAAAATCCATTCTTATGGTAAGGCCCACACGAACCTTTGGGCGCTTTCTCAAATCCATGTATATGGTAAGTGTACACACGAACCTTTGGGCACTTTTCTAAAATCCACACTGTGGTATGGAATGCACCAGAGTTCTGCGTCCATTCTAAAATCCTTTATGGTAAGGGATTCACGCGCTATTGCCCGTACCCTTTCTCGAGATGGTTAGAACCCCGGCCACCTTGGGTCCCACTCCAGAGCATTTGCCAGGCTAAAGGAACGGTATTACACGCGCTAGTCCCAGCGCGCTCTTTATTTACGCTTAACCTTTCTTGAGCAGGGAGGTACCACTTGCGTTCTGTAATATGGCTCCTGAGGGAACCTTGCAGAGCTACGGCAGCTCCTGGGTGACAGGCCAACCTAGGTAATCCTAGGCACTTGACCGTATCCCCTAAAAGGAATACCTCGGTTTCCAAGCTTGAGGCACTACCCTGGATCCAGTGTTCTGACCCTTGCAGGTAAGTTGGGGTATGCAGCCCAGGCTCTGGCCGTAGGATATGTCACTGACAGCCGTCACTACATCTCAGGGGCAACTCCCTTAAAGCTTAGGAAGTTGGTACTTAGTGCTCACCTCTATGATGACAGGCACTCCTCTCAGCATGGCAGCGTGGGTATAACCGTTCCCCATAGCGCCCCCTAGAGGACGCAGTTCGAGTTCCTCGAAAGGGAACGTCTCAGGTTACGTATGTAACCTTGGTTCCCTGAGAAGGGAATGAGACACTGCGTCCTCTAGGCTCTTAGCCATGCTTCGGATGTGAACTTCAGATGAAGAAGTGACCGTCCTGTTCTACTGGCGTCCTTTTTAGACTATGGTCGCACCGGTAGTGACGCGCCGGCAGTGACGAGTCGCGCCGGAAGTGACGTCATAGGCTGTTGCCGGCTAACTCTGTTGATGTTTTTGTATGTAGACATCAGACACGGGTCACGCAGACGGCGTTCCCCATAGCGCCCCCTAGAGGACGCAGTGTCTCGTTCCCTTCTCAGGGAACCAAGGTTACATACGTAACCTGAGACGTTCTGAATTCTGCTTTAGACTTCAATTGTTTCTGAAAAAGATTAAAATATATAAAGCCATAAATTTTAAAAAAAATCTCTCAAGAATTTATATATGCAAAAATGATCGTTGAGAAATTACATAAATTACGTACCTGGTGTGTGAATATGTGCTCAATCCTGTTCAGTGTTTCTGGATCTGATGTCATAAATCAGATTAACGACAGTAGCCACGCTCACCAGAGCAGAGAGGACCAATCGGATCACAGCTTCAGTAGAACCACAACAGTGAACAGAGTCTGAGGAATAAAAACATCAAACTGAGATCAGCTTAGTCAATAAATGTTAATATCAACTCTAATATCAGCGCTGGTGTACCTGAACATGTGTGACAGAGTTTGCTGATGTTCAGATGTTGAGTCTGGTTTCTGATGGGATTGTTGAGCACACAGCTGTAGGTGTTTTTATCCTCATATTCCACCTCCAGAGGTAGAGAGAAACTGATGCTGAGATCAGACACACTGATGATGCTGGACAATAAACTGTTTCCTTTGTACCAGGAGAGAGTCACATCACTCACATTCACCACTGAACACAGCAATGAACAGTTTGATGATGATGAATGATGATGAAGAACAGTCTTTCATGATGACAGGAACCAGCAGACGAGCTAGAAAACATGAGAAAATAAGTCAGTAAGCGTTTAATGTAGATTCTCAAAAATTTTAAAGTGCCCCTATTATGCCATTTTAAAGGTTGCTAATATTGGTAATACAGGTTTACATGTATGCAAGGTCAAAAAACACTTCAGTTTTCTCCAAAAATAGATTTAATTTTACCCCATTTCTAAATGATACATAAAGGACTTGGCGAGAGCCTTGGCAAGGCTGTGGCGTGAGAGCCGTGGCATGCCAAGGCTTAGAGATGGCAGCCATGTCCTGAAGAGGTTCTGTGATGGCAACCATTACAGGACGAGACTCAAGTGTGACGGCCATCTTGACCAGGGACTCAGGCGTGGCGGGCATCTTGCGATGAGGCTCATGTGTGATTGACACGATGTGAGCAGACTCTGGCTTGACAGATGTGATGTGAAAAGGTTTGGCACAGCAATTGTATCGTGGCTTGACAAGACTCTGGCTTGACAAGCATGGCGTGAGTGGGCTCTGGCTTCGCAGACTTGGGTTGAGCGGGCCTTGGAGCAGCAGGCATGACGCGAGCAGACTCGAGCTCCTCCAGAGCCTTGTCATGCCATGATTGCCAGTGAGCAGGCCCTGGAGCAGCAGGCATGACGCGAGCAGGCCCTGTATTATGCTGTAATAATTAGTCCAGCTGAAGGTGAGATGTGGATGAACCCAAGTGCAGCTTTATTAACAGTGAAGTAATCCAAAATGCAAACATAATCCAGAGACAAGACTTGACACGGAACATACACACAACTCACCAACAGAAGGTTACAACACTTCAATACATGACAAGGATCAATGGCTACATGAGGGCTATTAATGTCAAATAATGAGGGTCACATGACACAAACCATCCAATGAGAAACAAGACACATGACTTGGACAACCAATCAGAACATGACACACTAAACAGAGGAACCAATAGCAGGAATACATGAGGGAAAAGGAAGCACTTGACTAGACAAGGACCATGGCAAAACTTCAAAATAAAAGACATGAAAACATGAACAACAAACAAAACCCTAACCACACGTTACACACTGTAATTGTGACTCACCAGAGACAGTAACATTGAATCTGTATATGGTGTCTGTATATGGTGTCTATAGAAAGATATTAAAAATCAGTAATCAAGAATCCTGTTTAGCTCTCCTGGATCTGATGTCATAAACTAGAACAACAACAGCAGCGGCAGCGGCAGCGGCCACGCCCATCAGAGCAGTGACGACCAATCGGATCATTATTTGTGTGTAATTGTTATAAATACCGGCAGCACAAATGACACTGTAATTGTGACTCACCAGAGACAGTAATATTGAATCTGTATATGATGTCTGTGGTCAA
>NW_026128367.1:0-10080 GCF_022985175.1 Labeo rohita
ACACCGCACATCTTCAGATCCAGCAGTTCGGAGTCTCGTGATCTTCAGTTTCTCCAGCATTTCAGCCAGCAGTACATTTGTAGCTACAGCAGGTCTGGGACTGAAGGTCTGTCTGCACTGAGGGCAGCTGTAGACTCCCTTCTGATCCTCCTCATTCCAGCAGTCTGTAATGCAGCTCTTACAGTAACTGTGTCCACAGGCAGTCGTCACTGGATCCTTCAGCAGATCCAGACACACTGGACACGTGAACTGATCCTGAGCCACTGGAATACTGGCTTCTGCCATCGTGTCCAAACAGAGACTGAGTGTCCGTCGACAGCACTTCACTTTCACTTTCTCTTACCAGAAAAGGCGAGGCAGTTTCCTGGTTTGTGTTTGAGAGACGTGTGCAAACCTATGGGGCAATTCATGTCCTTTTTTGTCAAAATTTGAAGAGGTGCAGTCAGGGACATTCAATTCAGGATTTATATTATTAACAATAATTCTTAATTGCTTTCCTTTCATTGTGTTTTAATACAGTAAATATTTTCAAGTCTCAGTGAGATGAAGAATGAAACCAAAGTCACTGTGATGTTGTGAAATGTGAAGCGCCCCCTGCTGGAGACAGATGCATGTGTTCAGTGGTTTCTCACACAGAGAGCAGGTTTGGACAGCAGAGGGCGTGAGAGGATCACAACCAGAGTGAAGGAAACACATCAGGATGAATGAATGAGGCCTGCTGATCATGTGCCCTACAGACTCCCCTCTCTTTATGAAGGGATCATATTATTCATTTAGTTCTTAACTCTGAGACAGAAATGTTTGTTAGTGTTTTAAAATTCTGTAAAATATGTATATGTTTCTTTTCTGTTTCACCTAATAATAAAACAGAACGGGCTGCTTCTGAACTGTACACACACCACTTGGATTTTATCTGCAGGGTCTGTAGTGCAAAGAGCCATTATTTCATCCTCCGCATGGACACGGTGACGGCTGATATCCAGAGACCACAACCCTGGACACTCCTGTATGCTGATGATGTCGCTCCAGCAGATTCAGAGCGAGAGAATCCTTGTTTTCCTTGTTTGCCTCAAATTGTTTTGATATTGTCATTAGATTCAGCGATACCTTCTTCTCTCACGTGACTGTAGAGTGACCAAGAGATGAAATGAGGCAGACATGTGCTCAACAGATTCCCTGGATGTGAACTGATACAAAAAGAGCCTGTAGATTATTCAAGTTTGACATGTCAGTGTTCATATTACACCCCCGGAGATCATGGAGCAATGATGGGATTCCACATACACTGAAACCATGTCATATAGACAACCGGAGATTATTACAAGATCAAAGGTGAACACAGCGTTGGTGGCCCAGGGTCACTGGGTCAAACCCGTCAGAACAAGAGGCAAAGATCATCATCAATCAAAAAAGTTGACAGAAGGTCCAGCATTTTAACTACTGCTAGTAAATAAAATACAGAGAGCTAACAGAAGAATCCTGACAGATTCAGTCAGGAAGAGTTTCTCATGATCCTGATCACATGTTTCTGTATAAAATATTTTATCATTTACAGATCTTCAGTCATCAACCACTTCATGTTGTGCTGTTCAACACAAGATTATTTTCTTACTGCGATGCAGCAAAAGGAGACAACAGTGTTCGCTGATGTTTTCCAGATTAAAGGAGTAAACCAAACTACTTTGTGAATTTCACCCAAGGAAATATCAGATGACAATTGTGTTATATGAGTGTGTGTATGTGTCTGGTTAACTTGTTGACTAATTCTGGACCCAGCGTTAAACAGTACTGAGCTGAAATGTGTTACAGTTATCAGATTTGATCGGAAGTACAGACTAAAGACTAAAGAATTTGGGTATTTAGTTGGTAAAACATGTTCTTCCATCTAATCAATAACAGTTTAGTTTAATTTTGATTGATTAAATCCATATATATTCACAACAGCATGTTAAATTTAACATTTCGAGTACAACACAAATATGGTCACAATCAGAGCATACAGTATTTACATCATAAAGACTTTTTCACGAGTTTGCCTGCTCATCCAGTCCTGATGGGCAATGGTAAACATTAACCTTGGCTTGCTGTCCTTAATGGAGACTCGAACCCGAGGCTCAGCTTGAGCTCAGAATTCAAGCCAAGTATCGTCGATATCAATACTGTACTGATACCTCTAAACTAAACTGATCTTTTAAATTATTTAAAGAATAAAATCAGTAATTATACTTACTTAACATTATATTTGACAGTCATGTGTTTTAAACATTTCATAAGCATTTTTTTTTTTTTTTTTTTTTGATAACACTGTCAGAAATAAAATGTTGTATTTTAGCTCTTTACTGGGCTGTAACCTCGAAGGTGCACCTTTCTTTACCCCTAAAAGCCAGGGAGCATACTGGTACCATAGTACACACGCATTAAGGGTAGATACGGTACAAAGGTTACATAAGTACTAAAGTGTATAATAATAATAATAATAATAATAGTAATAATAATAATAATAATTAGTAGTAGTAGTAGTAGTAGTAGTATTAATTATTATTACCATGGATTTTGCTACAAATATTATGGTTGAAATAATGTTCCTGTAGTGTTAACAATGGTAAAAGGAAGCAAGACAAAAGAGAGAGTGTTAACCATGGTAAATTAGTTGTTCCCTACCAAAAGCTACACTCGATGCTGCGTATCAATACGCTAATGAGAACATTCTTTGTTCGACCGGTTGTGAAGATTGTGTGTCAAACACGCCAAGAATTGGCTTAAATAACCTCGGTAGGTGACGTAACTGATTACGTGCACCTGCGGGTTATAAATAGATGTGAATCGAACACACCTGCAGGTTTTCTTTGTCTTCAAGGACCGTTTTGTGTGTGTGTGTGCTGTTTTGCAGCGTCTTATAAAAAAAAACAAAAAAAACAAAGTAAAGTGAAGTAAAGAGAAAAAAAAAAGAAAAAAGATCATGATGGAGTCAGAAAGGAGATGCGTGCCTCCTGCATAAGGCTCATCTCGGAGGATGATCCTCATGGTTTTTGCTTCGAGTGTTTGGGGGAAGAACACGCTGCCCTCGGGCTCGAGGGAGAGTGCGAGCACTGCGATCAGTTACCGATCAAAGTGCTTCGTGCGCGGCTCGCTTTTTCAAAGAAGAGCGAGCCGCCGCTCCTCGCTGCAGTCCTGGGGGTCGCGTGTTGATCTGGCTGAGGCGCGTGAGACGGGCACGCCTCTTTCTCTCGCGATCTCGCCGGATCAGGAGGTCCTTGCGTCCGTTTCTGAAGCGCGCCCCGGCGCTTCTTCAGAACGGGCGGAGGACACTTCCTCTCTTGCTTCTGCAGAGATTGACCTCGAGAGCGCCACCTCTGAGCGCTCCTCTCGCGACGACAAAGCGTATGAGGAGTTACTCGGGGTGGTAACTCGAGCGGTTGATCGGCTAAAACTAGACTGGCCGCAGGAGCAAGAGACCCTCAAACGCTCGAAGCTGGATGACAGATTTCTGTCAGGTGGCCGGGGGGAGGGACCTCAGCGACGGTCTCTCCCCTTCTTTGGCGATCTCCATGACGAGCTAGCTCGTTCATGGAGTAAGCCCCTATTCGTCCCGTGTCTTTGTGCCCTCGACGTCGATTTATTCGACTATCGTGGACTCACAGGCACGGGGCTATATGATGATGCCCCAGGTAGAAGAGACGCTCGCGGGCTATCTCTCCCCTGGGAGCTCATCATCCTTAAAAAACCCATGCTCCCCACCAAGCCTTGCAGACTAACATCTTCGCTGGTGGGGAAAGCATATCAGGCAGCGGGTCAGGCTGGTGCTTCCCTGCACACCATGGCGGTCTTGCAGGCGTACCAGGCTGACCTGCTCAAGGACTTGAGCACAGGCGGGACCATCGATGAAGAGGCGTTTTTAGAACTTCGCCGGGCCACAGATCTGTCTCTCCGTGCAACAAAGCAGACGGCCCGTGCCATCGGCCGCTCTATGGCTGCTATGGTCTCCACGGAGAGACATCTGTGGCTCAACCTCACAGGCATCAAGGAGAGGGACCGATCATTCCTCCTTGATGCCCCAGTCTCGCCTTCCGGCTTGTTTGGTGACGCCGTTAACTCGGTCGTCACCAGGTTCCGGGAGGCGAGGCGCCATGAAGAAGCGTTTGTGAGGTTTCTTCCCCGCCGTGCTCAAGCGTCGGGACCGTCGGCCACCCAGTCCCGACCAGGTCTGGTCTCCCTGAGGCGGGATGTCCAGAAAGAGAGTGTGGCGAGTCGTGCGCCTCCTCGCAAAGACTGGGAGCGGCTCGTCGCACTCCACAGTCCGCCTCTAAGAGGCCAGACCTGAGGAGCATCCTCACTAAAAAAAGGTCCTGAGGGTGGTGCGCCCAGGACCGTGGGGGTGTGTCCCCTCGGGGAGGGGCGCGTAAAAATCCAGCAGAGAATAGGGGCTCCTTCCCGGCACCCTCAGGAGACCACTGTATTACCTCCGCCACCACTGGTGTTTCGGGGGGCAGCGGTCTCCGACGAAGTGTTACATGGTCGGTTGCCTCCTGCCATGTTTCAGGACACCGTACATCTAACATCCCCCCAGATAAGCGAAGTGTCAAAACTAGTGCCCCTATCAGAGAAACTGGCAGCGTGGAAGCTACTGCCAGATATCTCTCCTTGGGTCGTAAGGACTGTAGAAAAGGGCTACAGGATTCAGTTTGCATATCGTCCTCCGCGTTTCAACGGCGTGGTCTCCACTTCCGTGAAACCGGAACGAGTGCATTTGTTGACACAGGAATTGCAGACTCTGCTGGACAAAGGGGCCATAGAACATGTTCCCCTGCCAGACAGAGACTCAGGCTATTACAGCCGATACTTTCTGGTTCCCAAGAAAGATGGGGGGCTGCGTCCAATTTTGGATCTTCGCGGGTTAAACCGCTACCTCAGAACTTACAAGTTCAAGATGCTAACAATCAAGATGATTGTTTCTCAGATCCAGTCAAGGGATTGGTTCGTGACAATCGATCTCAAGGATGCATATTTCCATGTAGAAATTTTGCCACAACACAGGAGGTTCCTGAGGTTCGCTTTCGGGCGAAGCTTACCAGTATCGGGTTCTTCCATTCGGCCTAGCTCTGTCACCCCGCACGTATACAAAATGCATGGATGCAGCACTGGCTCCTCTGCGACTCCAGGGCATCCGCATTTTGAATTACATAGACGACTGGCTCATTCTGGCCCGGTCTCAAGAGCTTGCGCTTCGACATCGGGATGTCGTCCTAGCTCATCTCAGATCTCTGGGGTTGAGACTCAACGCCAAGAAAAGCGTTCTCTCTCCTGCCCAGAGAACAACGTATTTGGGGGTTGTATGGGATTCGATTACAATGCAGGCACAACTGTCTCCTGCACGGGTCGAATCTATTCTAAACACCCTAAAGAATATCAAGCTAGGTCACAAAGTTACTCTACATTACTTTCAAAGGGTTTTAGGTCTCATGGCAGCTGCATCCACGGTGATACCTTTGGGTCTTCTGCACATGAGACCGTTCCAGTTGTGGCTCAGAGCCCGGGGATTTCATCCAAGGGCCAATTCCCAGAGGCAAATAAGGGTTACGCGCCAGGGGCTTCGTACCCTTTCTATGTGGTTCAGACCCCGGTTTCTGACCTTGGGTCCCACTCTAGGTCCGTGTTGTCGTCGCAAGATGCTAACGACAGACGCCTCCCTCAAGGGCTGGGGTGCGGTCTTGAATGGCCGTCCAGCCCAAGGGATCTGGAGAGGTCATAATCTCAATTGGCACATCAATTGCCTCGAAATGATGGCTGTATTTCAGGCCCTGAAATACTTTCTCCAGCAGTTAAGAGGCTTCCATGTCCTAGTGCGGGTGGACAGCACAGCGGTGGTCTCTTACATAAATCGCCAGGGCGGACTGCGTTCGCGCCGCCTGAACAGGTTAGCGCAGCAGATTCTGCTTTGGGCACAGGACAAGTTCCTGTCCCTCAGAGCGATTTATATTCCGGGGCATATGAATATGGGAGCAGACTTTCTGTCCAGACAAGCTGTGACACACGGGGAATGGAAACTCCACCCCGAAGTAGTCAGTCAAATCTGGGAAAGATTTTACGAAGCAGAGGTGGACCTCTTTGCTTCACAGGAGACAGCACAATGTCCCCTCTACTTCTCTCTGACTCCTCCAGCTCCCCTGGGTCTGGACGCGATGGCCCACATGTGGCCCAGACTGCGTCTGTACGCATTTCCCCGATTGCTCTGCTCCCGGGAGTCCTAGCCAAGGTCCGTCAACAGGGGTATCGCCTCTTATTGATAGCGCCCGTTGGCCGACCAGAGTATGGTTCTCAGATCTAATATCCCTCCTCGACGGCTCGCCGTGGGCGATTCCGGTCAGGAGAGATCTCCTATCTCAGGCGCAGGGGACAATATTTCATCCCCGGCCCGAGCTCTGGAACCTTCATGTCTGGCCCCTGAGGGGGACCAACTAAGAGATGCTGGGCTTCCAGCTGATGTTGTAGAGACTATTCTGAGTGCTAGGGCTCCCTCCACTAGAAGAAGTTATGCCCTCAAATGGCGTGTCTTTGAAAGTTGGTGTGTGACACACCATGCAGATCCAGTTCACTGCCAAGTTGTTTCAGTGCTGGAATTCCTGCAAGAGAAATTGTCCTCAGGAATATCTCCTGGTACTCTCAGAGTCTATGTGGCCGCCATTTCAGCTTGCCACACTCTGATTGACGGGGTCTCGGTGGGGAAGCACCCACTAGTCGCTCGCTTCATTCGTGGAGCCAGGCGGTTAAGGCCGCCCACCAGAGCAACAGTCCCTTCATGGGACTTAGCAATAGTGCTCGAGGGTCTGTCTGGGACCCCTTTTGAACCACTAGAGTCAGCACATGTCAGGTTTCTGACTCTAAAGATGTTTTTTCTAATGGCTATTACTTCTCTCAAGAGAATCGGGGATTTGCAGGCTCTGGCAACCTCTCCATCCTGCTTGGACTTTGCCCCTGGGCTGGTGAAAGCCATTTTGCACCCTCACCCTAATTATCTTCCAAAAGTTCCATTCTCGACCATAAATCCGGTCGTTCTTGAAGCTTTCTCCCCTCCGCCGTTCACTTCACCGGAGCAGGAAAGGCTACACTTACTGTGTCCAGTACGTGCTCTTCAAATTTATGTCCACCGCACAAGCCAGTGGCGTAAGTCAGAGCAACTTTTCATATGCTATGAGGGCCGCAACCGGGGGGCGGCCGCCACTAAACGAATTATGTCCCATTGGGTGAGGGATGCTATTGCCCTAGCTTATGAGGCGCGCGGCCAAGCTTCGCCTCTAGAGCTTAGGGCTCATTCAACCAGGGGGGTTGCATCCTCCACGGCTATTGCAAGAGGTGCCCCCCTGCAACAAGTGTGTGATGCGGCAGGCTGGTCCTCACCGCACACGTTTATCAGATTCTATAGTTTGGATGTCCATGCTACTCCGGGCTCTCATGTCCTTGAGTCAACATCCCAGAGTCATGTCTGAGACCTCTTCTATGTTTGTGCGCACACACTACACAACCTTGAAGGGTCCAGACACTTCCAGTGCGGCGGCGTTGGTATTCTCGTTCCCATTAGCGTATTGATACGCAGCATCGAGTGTAGCTTTTGGTAGGGAACGTCTCGGGTTACTTGACTGTAACCCTGTTCCCTTAAAAAGCGGGAACGAGATGCTGCGCCTCAATGCCGCACTGCAGGCGTGCCTGGACGTCCTTTCAGACAAAGGCATAACCTGCAGGTGTGTTCGATTCACATCTATTTATAACCCGCAGGTGCACGTAATCAGTTACGTCACCTACCGAGGTTATTTAAGCCAATTCTTGGCGTGTTTGACACACAATCTTCACAACCGGTCGAACAAAGAATGTTCTCATTAGCGTATTGATACGCAGCATCTCGTTCCCGCTTTTTAAGGGAACAGGGTTACAGTCAAGTAACCCGAGACGTTACTGCAGTTTTACTACAAATACTGTGGTTACTGTTGCAAACTGTGTAAATTTGTGTGTGTGTGTGTGTGTTGTGTGTGTGTGTGTGTGTGTGTGTGTGTGTGTGTTGTGTGTGTTGTGTGTGTGTGTGTGTGTGTGTGTGTGTGTGTGTGTGTGTGTGTGTGTGTGTGTGTGTGTGTGTGTGTGTGTGTGTGTGTGTGTGTGTGTGTGTTGTGTGTGTTGTGTGTGTGTGTGTGTGTGAGTGTGTGTGTGTGTGTGTGTGTGTGTGTGTGTAAAAAGCTGCCAGGCTGTTGTTCCCCTAAAGGCCTAAGTTTAGCACAAATTGTTTCTTACAGACAGCAATTACAGGATATAACAACCAATTTGAACTTTAACAACCAGTTTAAATAAATTTACTTACACAAACTAGCCTAATTAAAATAAATATTTCACGTACACTATACTGTTCAAAAGTTTGAGGTCAGTATGATTGTGTAATGTGTCTTTAACCATGTTAACAAAGGCTGCACTTATTTGAACAAAAAAACAGTAAAAACAGTAAGATTGGGAAAATGAACAATTAAAATAACTATTTTCTATTTTAATATATTTTGAAAAATGTAATTTAAAAAAGCATCTGTGATCAAAGCTGATTTTCCAAACCGGACGTCACCAGTGACAGAAGTATGGAGATAAAATAATGCCATAAAGATTTGCATGTGAAGAGTACGTGTTGTGCAAGTGTACATGAGACTGTAAGCGTAAATTAAATTTACATGCCATTTGTTATATTGTATGACAATATGCATGCTTTTTAAAAGATGTTATTTGACAGAATCTTTATTTGACCTGTATTCCACAGGATATTCTGAGAGAGCAGTTTTTGGACAGACTTCTGAATAAACTGCAATCTGCAATAAATCAGCAACCACTTAACCTTGATTATTTGGAGTTTATTAGCCACCATGAGCTTGTTATTCTTGAATCATTTTCCGGACAGATAGATATACCTCCAGAGATTTTACATGGTCTGCGAAACCTTTATCACTTGGTCAGGTCTGAGATTGAGAGTACATGTGTGCCAAGTGTGGAAGTGGAAAGAGTCATTGGTCCAGGTGCTGGATGCCCAAAAATTGTAATTGAGAGGGAAAAACTAAAAGATTTGCTGGATACACATTTACCTGTTTCTTGCATTGCCAAAAGCCTTGGTGTTTCTACAAGGACAGTTCACAGAAGAATGAAAGAATATGATCTTTCTGTCAGAGGAACATACAGCACAATCACAGACCCTGAGCTGGATAATGTAATTTCAGCTATCAAGTCTCAGATGCCGAATGCTGGTTACCGCATGGTTCAAGGACATCTGGTTTCAATGGGACTTCGTGTTCAGTGGTGGCGAATGATGGCGTCCATGCATAGAGTCGATGCAGTGGGTATCTTTTCACGGCTCACACAACTTGGATGTGTAGTACGGCGAAGCTATTCTGTGCGAGGCCCCCTTTCCTTGGTCCATATTGATACCAATCATAAACTGATAAGGTAGAGTATGTTTACATTCAAATTGATGTATAAAGTAGAGGTTGAGGGCATAGTAAACCTGATTTAGGCCTAATAAAATTCTTTTAGTGTAATACTGGTGGAAGATTAGGGATTAGTTAAGATATAGTTTGCCTAATAGTTTTATTATTTCTTTTCATCCCATTTAGGTACAATATTGTTGTGTTTGGTGGAGTGGATGGCTACTCAAGAAAGGTACATTTTCATTGAATAATGTTCATTAATATGTTTAGAGATTAATTTAAGGGCACTAAGAATCCACATAGA
This sequence comes from Labeo rohita, assembly GCF_022985175.1. Classification (NCBI taxonomy): domain Eukaryota; kingdom Metazoa; phylum Chordata; class Actinopteri; order Cypriniformes; family Cyprinidae; genus Labeo; species Labeo rohita. The sequence continues at coordinate 9,748 of NW_026128367.1, forward strand.
CAATACATCAGGGGTTCTCAACTCTGGCCTGTGAGATCCATTTTCCTGCAGAGTTCAGCTCCAACCCAGATCAAACACACCTGAACATGTTATTTATGGTGCTTAGGATCAGTAGAAAGTTACAGGCAGGTGAGTTTGAGCAAGGTTGGAGCTAAATTCTGCAGGAAAATGTATTTTGCAGGCCAGAGTTGAGAACCCCTGCATTAGAGTTAGACATGTTGATGTGTCTGATAATTTTATGGGAGTAATTATTGTCACCAAGATTTAAGAACTCTTTTTCAACCTTATAGGCCATTTATGAATTATGAAAAATAAAACAGTCTGCAGATATCA
>NW_026128368.1:0-10065 GCF_022985175.1 Labeo rohita
GCTAGCAGACCCTGTATCGGTCACATGCCAGGCCCTCACACCGGTCCCTGTAGACTCCCTCATCCCGCATCAGGACGCCAAAGGCTCTCCTCCGCGATGGATGATGTTGCTCCCTCCGGACCATCTCAGGACCCCAGTCCAGGTATGTCCTCTAGACTGCAACACTCTGCCTTCTCTGTTGCAATTCTTTTATGAATGGAAGCATCTGCCTGGGGTATCGCCTTGGGTTCTCCGCACAGTTCAGTTCGGTTACACTCTTCAATTCGGCCACAACCCCCCCTGCTTCGACGGGGTTCACCTGACCTAGAGGATATTTGTGTGGCAGTAAGATGGCCCTCTCCACACACATTTATTAGGTTCTATAATTTGGATCTCGACACGGCTCCTGGTTCCCGGGTCCTGTCCGCTTAAACTGGCCATGTATATTATCTGGTTCTTATCGGGCCAGATGCGGCAGCGCTTTAGCTTGGCGTGTTCGGTACATCGTTCCCATTGCGTCATAAGCTACGCAGCATCAAGTGAACCTATGAAAGAGAACTTCTCGGGTTACTTGCGTAACCCATGTTCTCTGAATAGGGAATGAGACGCTGCGTCTGCTGCCAAGCTCCTCACGCTGCCGACAAGAGGCCTTTTTCATCAAAGAAATCTGAGGAGCAGATGGTGCATCCGTTAGTATAAGGATGTGACGTAAGAACGTCGGGGCGGTGCCCGCGCCAATGGATTGGCGTGATTCTAAAAGGGCTTCAGACAATCGGCACACCCAGAGGGCGTTCCCATTGCGTCATAAGCTACACAGCGTCTCGTTCTCTATTCAGAGAACATGGGTTACGCAAGTAACCCAGGACATTTCCTTGATTGAGCAGAAGTAAACAAAGAACTGCTGCGCTTTTAAATATTACATTAATATGCACATGGAGGTAAGATGAAAAGAAAATACCATCTAAACTTTTCCAAACAGTTTCAGTTCCACTCAGAGATACATTTATTTAAACCCCTTCACCCCCAATTAAGTATTTAGGATTTTCTTCCAATATTTCGCACATGGTGAGGTGAGTTTGATCTGCCTGCTACAGTAGGGGTGTGCGGGGCACAAACTAACGCGGGGTTATTTGTAACACACGTGGTTTAAATATTTCCACACATGGTAGCATAGCCATATTTATTGTATTTACTAGTTGCCATAGCAACACTACACAAAGAAAAAAAGTGCGCCAAAATTCAAAAGCCTTTTGAAGATATCACTGAATATTTATTTTACCATAGTAAAAGTACATTTCTGGCTGAAGTAAATTTTTCAACTCAGTTTTTAGTATTCATTTAAAATGAGACAAATCTGCTATTATTTTAATCTCAATTAATTAGTTTATTAATACTTCGCAAACCAGCAGAAGACACTAACCAGTTTTAAATTCCAGTCACGCTGATGGGGAACATTGTAACCCTGCATTAATCTGCCCCGCTATTATAAAACTATGCTATTCTATGACATTAGCGATGCAGTTTTTACTATTTACTTTTATGGATTTTATTAAAAACCACAAGACACAGGTGAATAAAGATTGACAATCGATGTTTAATGTTCAAAAATTATTACTTTAAGAAATGTAAAGCATTTTGGCTTGTTTATGTGTCTCGTGTTCTATTAGAGCTGTGTTTGGAGAGAGGGGTTTGTATTTCTGAATGTCTGAATGTGTTTCATCTATTTGCGCACATTGTTTTGAACTATACTGTATAGCTGTGTTTTGTGATCAGGGCCGTCCCACACATGGTTGCAATGTGTTCATTGTTTTCCAACCATTAGTCAGAAGTGTACGCATTTAACAAGGATTTCCTCTCAATTTCACAACACTGTCTGTTGCTTATCCACTTGTATAGGAATGCCGTTAAAAATACCGTAAACCGGCTTATCAGACATGGCACTTTAAATGGCGTGGTAGTATATGACTGTGAATCTGAGTTACAATATTTGAACGCATGAAGAAATCAGTTGCTAGCAAGTGGCAGTTGTACTCATAATATTTAATTGAGTTTTAATACTTTATTAGCTAACCAAACGCAAAGCTAAAACTATCACGCGTATAGCGCTGACTTAAGTTGCCCAGATGAGTCTGAGTTACTAGCTTTTATGACTGACCAATCAGAATCAAGCATTCCACAGAGCCGTGTAATAATTTAATTTAGAGCACAGCCACACAAATTCAGACTTAACACCTCTTATTTACTTTGAGATCATTCTGAGGTTAAATACAGATTTGAAATCATAACAAGAAATAGTTTAATATCTATCTATGATACTTTATTTTTTTCTCAGCAACTGTAACTAATTACAGTTACATTTATTTTGTAATTAAATTACGTAATTCCGTTCCATGTAACTAGTTACTCCCCAACATTGGCCACAATTACGGAGCCCTTTCCAAGTATCCGGTCTTTAGTTTAGTCTTGTTTCTAGTCATGTTTTCCTAGCCAGGGGTGCATTTCCCAAAAGCATCGTTAGCCAACTATGGTCGCAAGTTCCGTCATTACCAACATAGTTCAACAATTCGGTGTTTCCCGAAACCATAGTTCAAATGAAGCAAACAGTGTCACACTTATGTGGTTGGAACTACAACTCTCGACCTGTGGTTAGAAGCATATAGTTCCTTGTTAGTAAGACATATGGGCTCAATAAATTATGCTCTTGGGCACAAAAAGCAACCTAACATGCAGTACAATCTATATCTTTCACTCGATCTAAATATAAATGCATTTTAATCTATGTTTTTTTTTAAGCTTCCTCTGCAAGCGATTATTCTGAATAGTGCGCATGCGCATAAATGCCTACGGGAACCCCGGAGTATGACGTAAGAGGGAACCTGTGATGAATCAAACATAAAATAAAGGGAAATGACATGGAACAAAAAATAGTAAATTAGACATCAGGTGCCATGTTTAATATAGCTGCATTTGAGAGATCTCTAATAAGTTAAATTGCATAAATTATTACTCAGTGACGTCAATAACAATGGCCCTACATTGTTGAACTAATGTGGTTCAAATGACGGAGATGCGACCGTGTACCCTTTGTCTTGTCATCACAGACTCTATTCACTAGGGCTCTTCGATTCCGAAAAATTTGGAATTGATTCTGATTTCTGGTCCTAGAATCAATGGGATTCGATTCCAAGAATCAATTCCTCACTGTGGTTTTCGATTTTTTTTCGATTCTTGTTTTTTTTAGATTGGAGGAACCTAATTTCGCATTGACTGTAGGGTAAAGGTCTTAGAAAGTAACCTTATCATAGTATGAAGCTTTGTTTTTAAAAATTATGATACATTTCTGTATTTAAATTATAATTTTGTCTGCATTGCCCATGAAATTAGTCATAGTCCACAGCTCAGTAGTAGACATGCATTTATTGCACGAAATAAGATGTGTATAGTTCAGCTGAATAATGTTTACTTCAATGGTATACTTTGCACAAAATTAACAAACTGGACATTGAAACAAAATAACCAGAACATTAACAACAACACTGATATAAGAGCTCGTTACTCTTGTGTCTTGCCCTCATATACCTGTTTGCCTTTGTTCTGACCCTCGCCTGTGTATGACCATGTCTTTGTTTATAAATAAAAGCTTGCGTATGGATCCGCCGGCTTCTCGCCTCGTTCGCTCCATTACACAAAGCAATGCACTAGTATAAAAAAATATTATTTATTTATTTATTTACTTGTTTTTTTTTTGAGAATATCATCTCTAAATATTTAAATACCATTTATTTTGTTTATTTATTTTGATTTAGCTTAATAATTAGAAAACAGTAAAAAAAAAAGACAACACAAATTATTGTTTTATTCATAGATTTTATTTTGTTTTCTCAAATTTTGTTTTTTTTTTTTGTAATGCTTTCACAGTAATCATTTATTCTCATTCAGAAATTGTCATGAGCTTGATCACGTACAACAATGAACTCCTTTATGGGTGGTTCTGGCCTGGAACAAACAAAATAGAAAAGTTATTAAAAAATCTCCATATTACAGTATCTTTGTAAAAAAAAAAAAAAAAAAAAAAAGACAAGATTATAAACTTTTGGAGTAGGTATTTCTGTGGTTCCTACTTGCAGGCATGAATTTTAGTACAAATAGTGTTTGGGCCATCATCCGTCATCAGCTCATCGATCAGACCGTGTAGATACTTTTTAACTAAACAATTGCACAGATGATTCAGTGGGTTTAGTTTCCTCACAGACTTTCTTCAGTGTGGCTTTGATTTCATCCTGAGGGAAATAATGTATTTAGTCAAAGCTATAGTAAAAGGCACGGTCAGTTCATTAATGTGGCATTTAATCATGACACCCACCGGCGTTGAGTTACAGAAGACATGCTTTTTCACCTTCTCAATGATGTCTTTACATGTCTTGCACATATTCGGTTTTGGAATGCCGTCAGCCTGAAAAGCATCACAATATGAAGCAAATATGAATCATATAACAATAAAGCAGATAAGAATACACCAGAAGCCAATCTCCAAATCTCTCTGCTCTGACTCAAATAGACAATGGAATAATCTTTGTCCTCCTGCATTATCGACACAATATTTTGAAGTTTAACACTTTCAAACAGCTTTGACACAATCTGAATTGTATAAAGTGCTATATAAATAAAAGTGACTTGACTTGACTATGCTGCTTATAGTTAGTCATCTATCACTACCTATTATTCTCATGCAAATTAGACATCCATCATCAGGTTATATGTGCATCGGTCCGCTGCATATGGTCATTATTTTAAAGTATACACTTATTTAACTATTGTCATCAGGAGACACTTACACACATATCTTCATTCTGGTCCTCAGCAGAGTCCACTTCACGAATCTCCCAGTGAGCTGCGCACACTACAAATAAATGAATAATTAATGCCAAGTTAAAACAAATGATTCAGTCATATAATAAATAAATAATTATATCCCAACACATAGAATAGAATAGAAGTCAAACAGAAGTCATTTTGGAACTGAATTAGTGATTATTTTACCTGCATATACGAGCAAACTGATGAGAAAGATGTTGCGGAGCATCTTGGCAGATGATGTCTAACCAGCCTGAAGATGAAGCTTTCAGAATCTGAACCTCAGTGATCCTCAGAAGCCTGTAGAGCTCTTCTTATAGAGCTCTGCATCAACTGCAAGTCAGCGTTCTTTCCAACCACAAACCACAGATCTACTGATCATGTTTAACTATTTATCTATTGATCTTGTAGAATTATGAGTAAAATTCTGATAAAACAATAATATTCACTACTCTACCTTTGTTATTTATAACTTTGTTGTCAATGCTTGTAAAGATGCTTGTCAGTGCATCTTCACATTGATCTGCACAGGTCATTAATAAAATGTACATATAAAATATAACTAACATTACTTTCTTATCAAATAAATGCTTTCAAAATCTGAAGCAAAAACAGCATGGTTTGACCTTAGCTTTCTTAAATTATACTACATAAAACATGCCTGCAGAAACAGAAACAGCTAACGGGCTGCATGAGATGCAAATTCACTCTCTGCAGGTGGCGCTTATGGAATAGCGGAAATACCCTTCTTTTTTTTGATTGAGCAGAAGTAAACAAAGAAAGTCTATGCTTTTTGAAATACTACATTAATATGCATATGGAGGTAAGATGAAAAGAAAATACCATCTAAACTTTTCCGAACACATTCAGTTCCCCTCAGAGATACATTTATTTAAACCCCCCTCACCCCAAATTAAGTATTTAGGATTTTCTTCCAATATTTTGCACATGGTGAAGTGATTTTGATCTGTCTGCTACAGTATTTTCTCCTCTTTGCATTGGTCTTTAAGGTCTCTGGACTGTTGACGGCTGTTTACATTTGGCTTATTTGGCCAGCTGAAGTATTAGTTGTGTGTAATTAAATATTTGTAAAAGTTTTCCAATTATTAGTCACAGGTGTATGTGGTTAAAAAAGATTTCCTCTCAATTTCACGACGCTGTTTAAGTTGCTTAGCCACTTGTATAGGTATGCTGTTATTATATGCCTGTATAGGTATGCCTGTAACTAATTACAGTTACATTTATTTTGTAATTAAATTACGTAATTCCGTTACGTGTAACTAGTTACTCCCCAACACTGGCCACAATTACAGAGCCCTTTTCAAGTATCCTGTCTCTAGATTAGTCTTGTTCCTAGTCATTGTGTTTTCCCAGCCTGGTTTACCTCGTCTTGTCTGTCCTCAGCCTGCCCTGGATTCTTGGCCATTGTGGATTGGGCTCTGTTCACCTCAGTCAGCGTTCTTTCCAACCACAAACCACAGATGTACTGATCATGTTTAACTATTTATCTATAAATCTTGTAGAATTATGAGTAAAATTTTGATAAAACAATAATATTCACTACTCTACCTGTGTTACTTATAACTTTGTTGTCAATACTTGTAAAGACTAAACATTTTACGCTGATCTGCACAGGTCATTAAAAAACTGTACATATAACTACAAACATTACTTTCTTACAATCAAACTTAACCATTAGTTATGGAAATATCTGTACTGAAAAGCTGCAGCTGCACTACTGTTCAAATGTTTGAGTCAGTGAGTAGGGTGACCACCTGATAGTAGGGCTGTTGTGGGACATAGATGTGATTATGCGGGACATGTGTGAGACTGATACATTTTCTGCTGCTATGCTATGTAAATACTGATTACATCCAATGTCATATGCGCTGATCTGTGTTTCTGAGTGTGCACATGCAAGAGAATCCTCCTGTGAGAGAAGAGATTGCATTACAATAATTTGTCAGCCACTTGTATAGGAATGCTGTTGAAAATACCGTAAACCGGCTTTATTAAATCAGGCATGGCACTTTAAATGGCATGATAGTGTATGACTGTGGTAGGAACTCTGTCCTAGATTTGGCAGAAGTCTTGTGGTTAGCCACAAGAACCCTTCATTTATCTGCAACTACGTTTCAATCTCATTTACATCTGTACAACACTCAACAATACTCAACCCTGAAGAGTGGAAGGACCTTGTATTTATAGTAAGTCTGATTGGATACACCTGTGCGTAATCAGTGAGGTGGAGCATGGGAAATGTAATCCAGGGTGTAGTGCAACAGTCCGTGTGATGCAAATGTCAATGTAACAAGAGGGCAACATCGTGGTGAGCAGGCGGAAGCAGCACCTCTGCAAGCAGCACACTTGACTTAAGATGTAATCATACAGTTTTCAGTTTAGTTTCAGTTTAATTTGATTAATTTTAATTGCAGTGCTTTTATCTAAATGTATCTGTAGTCATTGGTGGAAACAAAAAAAAGGTTTCATTAAGGCCTCACTGACAAAGTGTCACGAATCTGGCCTGTGGCCTTCCACCTGCTCACCATCAGATGTTGCCCTCTTGTTACATTGACATTTGCATTACACAGACTGTTGCACTACACCCTGGATTACATTCGTCCTTCCCACTCTTTAGGCCCGAATATTGAGAAGCGTTTAGCACTGAAGGATTACAAATTTAAGAATCTGTTTCAAATATGCCTATCCTATGCAAATTTGTTATAGGTTCCAATATAACAACATGAACTGAAAAAGTTATGTATATTGTGACAATCTAAGAGCAGGCAGCCCAGGCCCTGAGACAGTAACCTTTTGTCTTTTATGCAGTTCCTGAGCATCTGGCAGGTTTTCCCAAGTTTAGTGTGAATTCTAAGCTCAAGTTACAACTGTGCCTTTTGTTTAAGCACCTGTGCATCTGAATGACACTTGTATGCTAAATAGATCAAGGCTGGGAAAAATCTTTAACTGAGCTGATTTCCTGTACCACATTTGCATGCTTTGTTTAGGTTGATTCCACCTCTATGTACTCCTCCCCCTTCAAACCTATATACTCTACTGTGCTGAGATATTGTCAGACGACTTTTTGAAGACTGCAGTGCCGAGCAGCGAGTATCTGAATAAAGAGAAACTTCTGCTTCAAGATATCCAAAAACGTCTCCTGGTCTCTAAGAAAAAAATCACAACAGCACTCTCCTAGTGTTAGCCACACTAGGGAAGGTGTTGGGAAGGTTACTTTGGAAATGTAATCGGTTACAGATTACAAGTTACTCTGTTTGAAATGTAATAAGTAGTGTAACTTTTCAAATACTTTATTAATGTAATTTATCACTTTTGATTACTTTTCTTTTAAATTTCTAATATTTTCAACCGCTTATCATTTTAAAACATTTAAAACCTGGCAGAGTTAACCTTACAGTAGCACTCAACACTGATTACTGTCAGACTTTATCACTTGAACTAAGATTATAATAAGTAAGGGATAATATACATCTTTATTTTGCAATAACAACTGGCTGAATGTACATTATCCCACTTATTACACAACTGCTTGCCACAAAAGTAAATAATTAGACACAAAACACTGATCTCAGTTAAAATATTTGAACACAAAGCTTCCATGAAGAAATCAGTTGCTTGCAAGTGGCAAGTTGACAGAATTAAGAAATTGTCACATTTATGTCTGTGCTTGTCATTGGTTTCTCCCATTGTCTCCCCCTGTTGTTGTATTTACTTTGGTTTCTCCCTGATGATTGTCGACACCTGTCTGTAATTAGTCTCACCCTTTATAAGTCTGCTTGTTTTCTGAGTTCTCGGTTGGTCCTTAATGTTATTTCTAAGTGTGTGGATGTATCGTTGTGTTCCTGCCTGTTCCGTATGAAGATTTATATTAAATTATTGTTTGTTTGTATCGTATCTCGTTTCTCGTCTTGTTCGTCCAGCACTACACGTAACAGAAGGACCGACCGATACAGTTTTTCCCCGACGTTTCCCTGCTTTATTTTCCGCTTTTTTTTTTTTGAGTGTTTTGTTTTTTTTGTTATGGATAACCCCGCCGTCCTCCTCCTTCTCCTGGAGCAGGGGAATCGCTCTCTCGTGGACCACACTAGAGACTTCGTCCATCTCGTACCACTCACACATTACCCGGACAGCAGCCTTCGCACATTCTACCGTGCAGGACTGAACATTGCCACCAAAGCGCAGCTGTCCGGGGAGGGTCCACGAGAGAGCTTCGCCGACTACATCGAGTGGGTGCTGGTGTCCTGTAGATCTTCGTTGACCGCGGAGGATGACACCAGTCCCACTCAAGACCCAGAGCCCAGCCAACCAGCATCCCGACACGCGGAGTTTGAGCCCGAGCCCATCGCGAATGACGAGCCAGAGCCACGAGCGACAGAGCCAAAGATCGCCACAGAGCCAGAGCCCTACACGTCCGATCAGGTGCGAGAGCCGGCTACAGCTACCGTGACGGGGGTGTGCAACATGGAGCAACTGAGGGCTATGGAGAGCCCTGCCCACTGCACCACTGCTGGGGGTGAGCTGGAAGAAAACTCTGCGGACTTGATTGACTTTTCTACGGAAGTTCTAGAAAATAACTCTGGGGATTTAATAGATTTCTTTATGGAAATGTCTACCTGTCATGTTATACCTGCCTGTCTGGAATTCCCACCCACCCTCCCTCTTCTGCCTATGTCAACGTCTGTTTGCTCACCGCTGTCCCCTGACAGCCCCTCTGCTCACCCTCAGTCTTCCACCTGTGCAGTGGGCTCGCCGCGGGTCTGCCAGCTTCCATCGGCGTCAGGGCTGGAGGATCCCTTATCTCCGCCTCCAGCCTCAGAGCCCAGAACTCCGCCTCGGCCCTCCGACCCTGCGGCTCCACCACGGCTCTCAGAGCCCTCGTCTCCATCGTCGCCCATCGGTCCACCAGCTCCACCGGGCTCCCTCGTCTTTCCAGCTCCGCCCTGGTCGGTCGTCGTCCCTCCGTCACCTCAGGACTCTGTTCCTCCGGCTGCGCCTCGTCACTCCGTCCCACCGGCTCCTAAGGACTCCTCCCTCCCTCCGGCACAGCCTTGGTTGCCAGAGCCTAGGGCTCCACCTTGGCCCTCCGGATCCTCGGTGTCGCCCTGGATCTTCGGCTCTCCGCCTCGGGCTCCTCCGCTAGCGGCTCCGCCTCTGGGTCTGGGTCTGGGTCTCTCTCTGCTTCTCCTGCTCCGGGTCCCTCCTGTTTCCTCC
>NW_026128369.1:0-10049 GCF_022985175.1 Labeo rohita
GTTGACTGGTGTGCCTCCCGTGGGGAGGACCCACAGAGATGTCCGATCGCAGTGGTGCTTTCCTTTCTGCAAGAGAAGTTGGAGCGTAGGCTGTCCCCTTCAACTCTCAAAGTGTATGTCGCGGCCATCGCGGCATATCACAACGCAGTCGATGGAGCATCCATCGGGAAGCATCAGCTGGTCGTGAGGTTCCTCAGAGGTGCGAGAAGGGTTAATCCCCCTAGACCGCACCTTGTACCCTCTTGGGATCTCTCCGTCGCCCTTCGGGGCCTGCAGGGACCTCCCTTCGAGTCGCTGGTTTCAGTCGAGCTTAAGTTCCTGTCGCTTAAGACAGCGCTCCTGACCGCGCTCGCCTTCATCAAGAGGGTTGGGGACCTACAAGGGGACCCTCACGTTGTCCTGAGACCCCGGCCCGGCTATGTGCCCAAGGTTCCCACCACACCCTTTCGGGATCAGGTGGTGAACCTGCAAGCTCTGCCCCCGGAGGAGGCAGACCCGGCCTTAGCGTTGCTGTTTCCCGTTCGTGCCTTACGGGTTTACGTGGACCGCACCCAGAGCTTTAGATGCTCCGAGCAGCTCTTTGTTTGCTTCGGAGGACAGCAGAAGGGAAATGCTGTCTCCAAGCAGAGGTTGGCCCATTGGGTGGTAGATGCCATCTCCCTGGCCTATGATAGCCAGGGAGAGCCGTGCCCCTAGGAGTTTGAGCTCACTCCACTCGGAGTGTTGCCTCCTCCTATGCGCTGGCGCACGGCGCCTCGCTAGCAGACATCTGCAGAGCTGCGGGCTGGGCGACACCTAACACTTTCGCGAGATTTTATAATCTCCGCGTAGAGCCCGTGTCGTCCCGTGTGTTAAGGTAACATCAGGTAATTTGCGGGAGGCCGGCAGGTGTCGGCTTGCTGCTCCATTCCCGCGGGATCCGTGCGCTATTTTCCCAGAATGTTCCCTCCGGCGAACCTGGGTCCTCCATGCCCTGCAGTCAAGACTAGATGCGGAGTAGTCCGCGACTGTGCTCCAACTGGGTCTCCTTCGCCCAGAAGGTTGTGGCAAAATGTCTCAGTATTTTTCCACAGTCAGCCAGAAGGCTGTGTTTACCCTCATATATCTATAACCAGAATAGATATATTCAATTTCTTTATTCCACATGCCTAAACCACATGTGCTCCGCCCCCCCAACCCATGCTTCAGTACATCTGGCACCCCTATGGGGCCCCTCTATTGGTCCCTAGGGTGTTGGGAAGGTTACGTATTGACTCCACTTTCTGACACGTCCGCCTGTCAGCATTTGGTCTCTTGCGTAGCGCGGCCTTAGGGTTGTGGCCTTTTCCTTGGGTCTGTTCCCATATGTAACGTCGTAGTGAAACGACTGAAGGGGAACGTCTAGGTTACGTACGTAACCCTCGTTCCCTGAAGGAGGGAACGGAGACATTACATCCCCTGCCACAACCCTAGGTCGCGCTGACGCTGGGCTGCGGCTCGGCTCCTCAGCAAAAACCTGAATGAGTGGATGCGTGCCGCCATCTTATATACCCGTATGTACGGGGGAGTGGCGTTGCACACAAACTCCACTCGCCAATTTCATTGGCCTTTTCTGCAAAACTCAGAGGTGATTGGTCACTCAAGCGAGTTCCCATATGTAACGTCTCCATTTCCTCCTTCAGGGAACGAGGGTTACGTACGTAACCTAGACATTTTCCTTTTTTTCTTGCGGAAGAGTTCAGTACAGACGTGAATTTACTTTTTTCAAAGCCTGAGGCTTTTGGTGTGAAAAGGCTTTTACATTTTCCAATAATAGAATTTTTTTATATATTAAAAACAAACAAGCAAATCCTGTCCAGATTTAAAAAGTAATGCAAAAGTAAAGTAACGCATTACTTTCCATAAAAAGTAACTAAGTAACTAAGTAAGTTTACTGCTAAAACATAACTATTCTTGTAATATTTTAAATTCATAGTATTGAAGTCGTATTGGTAAAAAAAAAAAAAAAAAATGCTGGCGCCCCTAGCATTTGTCTATTCTGCCTGTGCCACGGGCCGGCCCTGGTCCAGGAAAGTGAACATATCAGATATACTGTATATGGGAAGTCACTTAGTACAAATACTTTGTTTCTGTGTTTAAGTAGATTTTTCTGGTATCAGTACTTACTTCATAATTTTTTTCTAGCAACTTTTTACTTTCACTTCTTATATTGGCTTGTTGTTTTCATTTTTCAATCTACCTGCATTTTATTCAGCTACTACATGGGTGTCCAAGCTCAGTCCTAGAGGGCTGCTGTCTTGCAGAGTTTAGCTCCAACCGGCTCCAAAACACCTGCCTGGAAATTTCTAGTATGTGTAGTTCTGTGAGTCTCACTTATGGAGTTTCTGCAGGAGGGCACCTTTCAGCTACCAGTATGATTGAAACAGACATTACATTACTTGTGTTTACTCACTCATGCTCACACCATCCTATTTTGAGTAAAAATGGGAAAAATAACTCTTTAATCATATCCATACTTTCCATTTCCCAGTATAGTTAAGTGTATAGAAGTTACTTTTTTCCTTTAGTGTGTGTTTACTTTTGCCATCTGTGATATCAGATGTAAAAAGCTGAACATGCAGCATTTCCTGTGAATATGAGCTAATTAGTTATTCTGGGCATTGTGGGCAAACACACCAACACCACAGAGGAGACTGAGACTATGAACCAAGGAAAGACACAATGTAGGAAACAGCCTTAGCATGTCTTCAGAGTAAAGCATTGAATCATAAATGATTCAAAGTGGCCATTGTTAAAATTATTTAAAGTTTTTTATCTTTCAAATAGATGCACTTCATGCACTCTTTCTTTTGCACATACACACTGTGCTTGATGCTATTTCTGCTGAGGAACTAAAACCACCCAATTCTTTTCTATCCATGTAAGGTCACACAGTTTTCCAATTAATAGCCCTTTGTAATACATTAATAATACAATAATAAAACAATACAATCAGAAAATGAAATTTCAGAAAATGAAAATCGCAATAAATCAAATTAACTGCTTACAATACCAGTCAGTTCCTGTATAATACTGCTTTAACAAAATACTTATACTGGAATGATTCAGTTCCAAGCCACAAAGTTCAGTCAAGAGAAATACACAGTCCTACCACTCACCATGTACATTAGTCATTTGTCAAACGCTTTTATCCAAAGCAACTTATAGTTAAGGAATACAAAAGTGATTCAACATAGTATGACAGTTTCCGTCATTATTCAGAACAGTAAAAGCTAGGACAGGTGGAGAATAAGGGATAATTATAGAGCATAGAAAAAAAGTAAAGTTTTTTTTTGTTTTGTTTGTTGTTGTTTTCATTCCACCAGTGAGGAACAGGGAAAGAAAACATCCTTAAAAGTGAGGGGTCCAAGAACTAATCCCTGAGGATCCCCAGTGACCAGTTGATGTGATTTGGATACATCTTCACCCCAGGAAACCTTGAAGGACCTCATTGTGAGGAGAGACTTAAACCAGTGAAGTGCAGTTCCAGTGATGCCCAGCGATGAGAGAGTAGACAGAGGATTTGATGATTAACTGTGTAGAAAGCAGCAAAAAAATCTAGTACACTGATGAAAATGATTTTGTGATGAAATAATATAGAAAAACAAATGTAGTTTCTACATTAAATTTATAAGTATATTTTACTTGGAATTGATTGTTATTTTTACAAAGATTGTTTAAGAAAAAGCAAAGTCATGATCCTGATGGTCCAATCATGCACTTGGGCATGAATAATTAATAAGGTTTTAATTATTCATTTTTGCTGTTTTGGAGATGTATTTACACCGTTTTATGGTTGTTTTTGTTGTTAGGTTTAGGAACTTGCTGTTTTGTGACATCTAGAGTACATTTGCTACTCAAAATGACCCATTTATACTCAAACACTATTCACTGATTGTTACCGTCGCTGTGTATCATGTGCCAAGTATTGAGGTCTCTGTGTTCCTTTGGTTAGTAAATACACTCAATATATTCAATATATTACCTTAAAAAAAAAAAAAAAAAAAAAAAAGAATAAGGTGCTGTCTATATGTGCATAAGTACATGATTGAAAGGCAACTGCATGCTTTTTTCCAGAGCTACATTGAGTGAAATGTACTTGAATACTGCAGATTTAACTTAAAATATGTACTGGGGAGTGGCTTGGCATGCAAATTTGACTTGCCAATTCTAATTGGCTTTTCTTCTTAAGCTCAGAGGTGATTAGGCTCCCAAGTGAGTCCCCATGATGTCAGTCAACGTAACGTCAAACTTGATTGACTGATAGTGAAATAGTTGTGTACTCTATGCATACTCTATAAACTAGTTGCATAATTTACTATTGTTACTCAAAGTACACTTAAAAGTATACCATTTCAATACTTATCATTTAAAAATGTATTTATTCCCAAGAAGAATTGTAACCTTTACAAGTATGCAGTATTTGTAGCACATTTATTTTAGTATACTTACTATATTTAGTATACTTTGGAAATAGACTTGAACATTACTGAAGTTTGCTTAATAGCCAGTCCATCAACAGGGCTCACACACTTTCGTACCTTACACTTTTTGATGCACATTTTTAAATCAAAGTGATTTGTACTTATTTTGTCTTCTGGGTTACATTTAAATGTCTTTTCTAACATCTTAAGGGCAGTACTAAATTATAAATATATATATAGGATCTCTAAACAAAAATGTGCTATTCAAAAGTTTACACCCTAACTTCTTCATCAAAACCTACCAGCATATGCAGTTTTTTTTTCACCAGGGCAAATACTACACACTACTAGCATAAAAATATTATTAAAACATGTTATCATGTGACACGAAAAATGACACGATTATGTTACAAAGTCTTGGTTATCTGGAACTCCATTGTTATTACCCTGTTTTAAACATTTAGACTAGGTCAACATGAAGTTTGTTCACAAACTTTTACCTCATGTAGTTTATTTATATGAACATCATTCATATTACCTCATATTTCCTCTGTCTTTGTCCCAGTTTACCTCTTCTTCTCTCTTTTTTTTCCTTCCCTGGGCACCAGAGGGCAGTGCTGGGGGGTAACGCATTACAAGTAACGCAAGTCACGTAATATTGTTACTTTTTCCAAGTAACTAGTAAAGTAACGCATTACTTTTTAATTGACAAGAAAATATCTGTTTTTTTTTTTTTTTTTTTTTTTTTTTTTTTAAATAAGTAATACCAGTTACTTTTCCTCCCATTTATTGATTAAAAGCTCTCCTGTCCCCATGTTGACAGAAATCGTGAGTAATATGTTAGTTCTAGACTAAATGTGAACATGCATTAATTCATCTCACTCACAAAAAAAACAGATTCAGTATTCCTCAACATGAATAAAAACAGTGAAAGTCAACTCAGAGTATGCTGCACACCTGCAATAATTAAACATGTTAAATAACACAAATATCCTTCATGCATTTAATACCATTTTATTAACCGATGTCTTTGCTGCCGACCTTCGATGATCCAGTTCAACCATACTAATAAGCAAAAATTACTCAAGATAATCTAACATTTGTTTTCCTTTTTTTCTTGCTGAAGAGTTCATATTTTTTCTTCTGTGGTCTACTGTACAGACGTGAATTTACTTTTTTCAAAGCCTGAGGCTTTTTGTGTGAAAAGGCTTTTACATTTTCCAATAATATAATTTTTTTATATATTAAAAACAAACAAGCAAATCCTGCCCAGATTTAAAAAGTAACGCAAAAGTAAAGTAACGCATTACTTTCCATAAAAAGTAACTAAGTAACGTAATTAGTTTATTGCTAAAACATAACTATTCTTGTAATATTTTAAATTCATAGTATTGAAGTCGTATTGGTAAAAAAAAAAAAAAAAAATGCTGGCGCCCCTAGCATTTGTCTATTCTGCCTGTGCCACGGGCCGGCCCTGGTCCAGGAAAGTGAACATATCAGATATACTGTATATGGGAAGTCACTTAGTACAAATACTTTGTTTCTGTGTTTAAGTAGATTTTTCTGGTATCAGTACTTACTTCATAATTTTTTTCTAGCAACTTTTTACTTTCACTTCTTATATTGGCTTGTTGTTTTCATTTTTCAATCTACCTGCATTTTATTCAGCTACTACATGGGTGTCCAAGCTCAGTCCTAGAGGGCTGCTGTCTTGCAGAGTTTAGCTCCAACCGGCTCCAAAACACCTGCCTGGAAATTTCTAGTATGTGTAGTGCTGTGAGTCTCACTTATGGAGTTTCTGCAGGAGGGCACCTTTCAGCTACCAGTATGATTGAAACAGACATTACATTACTTGTGTTTACTCACTCATGCTCGCACCACCCTATTTTGAGTAAAAATGGGAAAAATAACACTTTAATCATATCCATACATTTCATTTCTCAGTATAGTTAAGTGTATAGAAGTTATTTTTTTCCTTTAGTGTGTGTTTATTTTTACCATCTTTGATATCAGATGTAAAAAAGCTGAACATGCAGCATTTCCTGTGAATATGAGCTAATTAGTTATTCTGGGCATTGTGGGCAAACACACCAACACCACAGAGGAGACTGAGACTATGAACCAAAGAAAGACACAATGTAAAAAACAGCCTCAGCATGTCTTCAGAGTAAAGCATTGAATCATAAATGATTCAAAGTGGCCATTGTTAAAATTATTTAAAGTTTTTTATCTTTCAAATAGATGCACTTCATGCACTCTTTCTTTTGCACATACACACTGTGCTTGATGCTATTTCTGCTGAGGAACTAAAACCACCCAATTCTTTTCTATCCATGTAAGGTCACACAGTTTTCCAATTAATAGCCCTTTGTAATACATTAATAATACAATAATAAAACAGAATACAATCAGAAAATGAAATTTCAGAAAATGAAAATCGCAATAAATCAAATTAACTGCTTACAATACCAGTCAGTTCCTGTATAATACTGCTTTAACAAAATACTTATACTGGAATGATTCAGTTCCAAGCCACAAAGTTCAGTCAAGAGAAATACACAGTCCTACCACTCGCCATGTACATTAGTCATTTGTCAAATGCTTTTATCCAAAGCAACTTATAGTTAAGGAATACAAAAGTGATTCAACATAGTATGACAGTTTCCGTCATTATTCAGAACAGTAAAAGCTAGGACAGGTGGAGAATAAGGGATAATTATAGAGCATAGAAAAAAAGTAATTTTTTTTTTGTTTTGTTTTTTGTTGTTGTTGTTGTTGTTGTTGTTGTTGTTTTCATTCCACCAGTGAGGAACAGGGAAAGAAAACTTCCTTAAAAGTGAGGGGTCCAAGAACTGATCCCTGAGGATCCCCAGTGAAAAGTTGATGTGATTTGGATACATCTTCACCCCAGGAAACCTTGAAGGACCTCATTGTGAGGAGAGACTTAAACCAGTGAAGTGCAGTTCCAGTGATGCCCAGCGATGAGAGAGTAGACAGAGGATTTGATGATTAACTGTGTAGAAAGCAGCAGATAAATCTAGTACACTGATAAAAATGATTTTGTGATGAAATAATATAGAAAAACAAATGTAGTTTCTACATTAAATTTATAAGTATATTTTACTTGGAATTGTTTGTTATTTTTACAAAGATTGTTTAAGAAAAAGCAAAGTCATGATCCTGATGGTCCAATCATGCGCTTGGGCATGAATAATTAATAAGGTTTTAATTATTCATTTTTGCTGTTTTGGAGATGTATTTACACCGTTTTATGGTTGTTTTTGTTGTTAGGTTTAGGAACTTGCTGTTTTGTGACATCTAGAGTACATTTGCTACTCGAAATGACCCATTTATAGTCAAACACTATTTACTGAATGTTACCGTCACTGTGTATCATGTGCCAAGTATTGAGGTCTCTGTGTTCATTTGGTTAGCTTTTTTCGAGAGCTACATTGATTGAGTGGAATGTACTGGAATACTGCAGATTTAACTTAAAATATGTACTGGGGAGTGGCTTGGCATGCAAATTTGACTTGCTAATTCTCATTGGCCTTTTCTTCTTAAGCTCAGAGGTGATTGGGCTCCCAAGTGAGTCCCCATGATGTCAGTTAGTGATGGGAAGTTCGGATCATTTTACCGACTCGGTCCTTTGAGTCTCGTTCAGCAAAATGAACGAATCTTTTTTCGAGTCATTTCGTTCATTTTAGCAAAATATAATTAAAATGTTACGTTTTACCTCCCTAACACATCCACTGCTTACACAAACGTTGATCACACTACAAACAAAACAAAACTATAATGCTATAAGAAACAGAAAAGATTCATTCATTGTTTACCTGGGTCTTTAGTCTATGATTCGCTCACCTCGCCTCTTATCTGACAAGTTTTCGGGTTTGAGTTGTTCGTTCATCACGTGACATCCCCGTAATGTTAACCTATGCAGCCTGAGCCGGAAAGAGAATTGATTAGTTCATCTTTTGAGTCTTCGGGTTTGAGTCGTTCGTTCATCACGTGACAGCCCTGTAACGTTAACCTATGCAGCCTGAGCCGGAAAGAGAATTGATTAGTTCATCTTTTGAGTCTTCGGGTTTGAGTCGTTCGTTCATCACGTGACAGCCCCATAAGGTGAACGAACGACTCTAAAACAGGTGAACTAATTCCAGTACAGAACCTAATAGGATGTTGCGCATGCGCGACTGAGCGAATCACTCCCCGAGGCGACTCGTTCGTCCCGAGTCACATTAAAGATTCGTTCAAAATGAACGAATCGTTCAAGAACGACCCATCACTAATGTCAGTCAACGTAACGTGAAACTTGATTGACTGATAGTGAACTAGTTGTGTACTCTATGCGTACTCTATAAACTAGTTGCATAATTAGGGCCCGAGCACCGGTGGTGCGAGGACCCTCTTGGAATTGCTCCGTTTATTATTATTATTATTATTATTATTATTATTAGGGCCCGAGCACCGGTGGTGCGAGGACCCTCTTGGAATTGCTCCGTTTATTATTATTATTATTATTATTATTATGGTATTATTATTATTATTATTATTAGGGCCCGAGCACCGATGGTGCGAGGACCCTCTTGGAATTGCTCTGTTTATTATTATTATTAGGGCCCGAGCACCGGTGGTGCGAGGACCCTATTGGAATTGCTCCGTTTATTATTATTATTATTATTATTATTAGGGCCCGAGCACCGGTGGTGCGAGGACCCTCTTGGAATTGCTCCGTTTATTATTATTATTATTATTATTATTATTATTATTAGGGCCCGAGCACTGCAGTGCGAGGACCCTATTGGAATTGCTCCGTTTATTCTTCTTCTTCTTCTTCTTCTTCTCCAAAGTAAAAAGTCTTTTTGAGGGCCTAAACATGCTCGAAAACTCATGAAACTTTGCACACGCATCAGTCCTGGCGAAAATTTACATCTGATATGGTTTTCAGAAGTGGGTGTGGCAAAATGGCTCGATAGCGCCACCTATAAAATTTCAACGGAGTGCACCTCGAGCTGCGTTTCACGTACCTGTACGAAACTCGGTACACTGGTGTAGCACACCAATACCTACAAAAAAGTCTCCTGGTGCAACTTCCTAAACCCAACAGGAAGTCCGTTATATTGAATTTCCTGTACGATTTTTGTGCAGTTTTTGCCATTTTCAGGCCTCGTACTTTAACGAACTCCTCCTACAGTTTTTATCCGATCATCTTCAAATTTGCTGAGTGTTATCATAAGGCCCTTGCGATGTTAAATTGCGAAGCTTTTGAGTTTTCGCCGAGGGGCGTGTCCGTGGCGGCCTGACAAAGTTTGACGTGTCGCCATGAAAAAGGAAGTGGCTGTAACTCAGGCAAACAATGTCCGATCTGCCTCAAACTTCACAGGTGTGATAAGATTCATGTCCTGAACACATTTCAGTGCCCACATTCAGTTATATTCATAGCGCCACCTGCTGACAACAGGAAGTGACATGTTTAACACTGTTACGGACTCCTAGCAACATATTAAAAAGCATTAGCAAGTTTTAAATAGGCTAACAACATGCTACAATCATGCTACAACATGCTAGCAACACTTAGCTAAGAGCTAATGCATGCTATTAATA
>NW_026128370.1:0-10048 GCF_022985175.1 Labeo rohita
ACTGAACCCACACTTGCAGATCCACTAGAGTAATACTGTCATTCCATTGAATAATTCAAATCTAGTAGGCATTCCCCAAGAAGAAGAACATGTTAAACAACCCAGATGTGATTCTAACCTACAGTATTCAGCTCCAAAGTTTGATACCTTCTGCATTTGGCCACTAGGCCCACACTTGCAATTTCACTACTGTAGCTCTTTTGGATAACAGTTATACAGTAATACACTTATTCACTTGAATTAGAGTTCAATAAAAGCCACTGTGTAAAACCAGGGTTTTCTTCAAAAAAAAAAAAAAATCCATAATTCATGTAAAAAAAAAAAAAAAGGAAAAACACATTTTTCGTAAGGTGCCAACATCAACTCAGAAGACCTACATTCCATGAAACAGGTTGCACATACAGTTGCAACTGACCCAGATGGGACTCGAACCCACAATCCTCAGCTCCGAAGGCTGATGCCTTATCCATTAGGCCACTGGGCCTTCAAATGCCTGTGCCACAAATTTGGTTCTAATTCATTAGAATAGTTCTGTCCAAGTGTGACCCAAACACACAGTACTCAGCTCCAAAGTCTAATGCCTTTTTCAGTACGCAACTAGACCCACATTAGATTGCCAAGAAGCAGCTTTTAAACAACCCAAATGTGACTCAAACCACTTTGAAGACAGAACTGCTTTCAATTGGGCCACTGGGCCCACACTTGCACTGTCCTGAGAGTAGTACTGCTCTATTAGAGTAGTACTTTTATTCCATTGAATTAGAATACATCAGCATGCATTTCCCAAGAAGAAAGACATTTTAAAGAACTCCACTGTAATTCCAACCTACAGTACTCAGCTCTAAAGTCTCATCCATTAGGCCACTAGGTCTGTGACGGTCTGTTCCACAAATTTAGTTCTAATTGATTAGAATAGGTCTGTCCAAATGTGACCCAAACACACAGTACTCAGCTCCGAAGTCTAATGCCTTTTCCAGTACGCAACTAGACCCACATTAGATCGCCAAGAAGTAGCTTTTAAACAACCCAGATGAAGACAGAACCACTTTGAAGACAGAAGTGCTTTTCATTGGGCCACTGGGCCCACATTTGCACTTTCCTGAGAGTAGTACTGCTCTATTAGAGTACTACTTTTATTCCGTTGAATTAGAATACATTAGTATGCATTTCCCAAGAAAAAAGACATTTTAAAGAACTCCACTGTAATTCCAACCTACAGTACTCAGCTCTAAAGTCTGATGCCTTTTCCATCAGGTCACTACATGCATATATGGGTTTCACTGTAATAATACTGCTGTTTTAGAGTAGTACTCTCATTCAGTTGAATTGCAAATATATTATTGCCACTCCCCAAGAAAAAGGACCAATCAAACAACCTAGTAGAGGCTCAAGCCCACAGCACCCAGCTGCAAAATCTGATGCCTTTTCCATTAGGCCACTAGAACCCCAGTCGCAACTTGACTGTACTAATGCTGCAGAATTAGAGAACTACTGTCATTCCGTTGAATTAGAATAAATTATGAGGCATCTGACAAGAAGAAAAACCTTTCAAACAAGCCAGATGTTGTTCAAACCCATAGTACTCAGCTCAAAAGTCTGATGCCTTTTCCATCGGGCCACATTTGCAGTTTCTTTACTGTAATACTGCTGAATTAGAGCTGTAAGGTGATTCTACTCAGTTCAAATAACTGCACAATCATTTGCCAAAAAGAAGCTTTTAAACAAATCAGATGTCACTGAAACCACCAATACGGGATTTCAAAAAACTGAAGTGTGTGCCACTGGGCAACTGAACCCACACTTGCAGATCCACTAGAGTAATACTGTCATTCCATTGAATAATTCAAATCTAGTAGGCATTCCCCAAGAAGAAGAACATGTTAAACAACCCAGATGTGATTCTAACCTACAGTATTCAGCTCCAAAGTTTGATACCTTCTGCATTTGGCCACTAGGCCCACACTTGCAATTTCACTACTGTAGCTCTTTTGGATAACAGTTATACAGTAATACACTTATTCACTTGAATTAGAGTTCAATAAAAGCCACTGTGTAAAACCAGGGTTTTCTTCAAAAAAAAAAAAAAAAAAAATCCATATATGAATATACGTATTTGTCAAAAGCTGATGTATTCAAAAAAAAAAAAAAAAAAAAAAAAGGAAAAACACATTTTCGTAAGGTGCCAACATCAACTCAGAAGACCTACATTCCATGAAACAGGTTGCACATACAGTTGCAACTGACCCAGATGGGACTCAAACCCACAATCCTCAGCTCCGAAGGCTGAGCTTATCCATTAGAAGGCTGATGCCTTATCCATTAGGCCACTGGGCCTTCAAATGCCTGTGCCACAAATTTGGTTCTAATTCATTAGAATAGTTCTGTCCAAGTGTGACCCAAACACACAGTACTCAGCTCCAAAGTCTAATGCCTTTTTCAGTACGCAACTAGACCCACATTAGATTGCCAAGAAGCAGCTTTTAAACAACCCAAATGTGACTCAAACCACTTTGAAGACAGAACTGCTTTCAATTGGGCCACTGGGCCCACACTTGCACTGTCCTGAGAGTAGTACTGCTCTATTAGAGTAGTACTTTTATTCCATTTTATTCCATTGAATTAGAATACATCAGCATGCATTTCCCAAGAAGAAAGACATTTTAAAGAACTCCACTGTAATTCCAACCTACAGTACTCAGCTCTAAAGTCTCATCCATTAGGCCACTAGGTCTGTGACGGTCTGTTCCACAAATTTAGTTCTAATTGATTAGAATAGGTCTGTCCAAATGTGACCCAAACACACAGTACTCAGCTCCGAAGTCTAATGCCTTTTCCAGTACGCAACTAGACCCACATTAGATCGCCAAGAAGTAGCTTTTAAACAACCCAGATGAAGACAGAACCACTTTGAAGACAGAAGTGCTTTTCATTGGGCCACTGGGCCCACATTTGCACTTTCCTGAGAGTAGTACTGCTCTATTAGAGTACTACTTTTATTCCATTGAATTAGAATACATTAGTATGCATTTCCCAAGAAAAAAGACATTTTAAAGAACTCCACTGTAATTCCAACCTACAGTACTCAGCTCTAAAGTCTGATGCCTTTTCCATCAGGTCACTACATGCATATATGGGGTTTCACTGTAATAATACTGCTGTTTTAGAGTAGTACTCTCATTCAGTTGAATTGCAAATATATTATTGCCACTCCCCAAGAAAAAGGACCAATCAAACAACCTAGTAGAGGCTCAAGCCCACAGCACCCAGCTGCAAAATCTGATGCCTTTTCCATTAGGCCACTAGAACCCCAGTCGCAACTTGACTGTACTAATGCTGCAGAATTAGAGAACTACTGTCATTCCGTTGAATTAGAATAAATTATGAGGCATCTGACAAGAAGAAAAACCTTTCAAACAAGCCAGATGTTGTTCAAACCCATAGTACTCAGCTCAAAAGTCTGATGCCTTTTCCATCGGGCCACATTTGCAGTTTCTTTACTGTAATACTGCTGAATTAGAGCTGTAAGGTGATTCTACTCAGTTCAAATAACTGCACAATCATTTGCCAAAAAGAAGCTTTTAAACAAATCAGATGTCACTGAAACCACCAATACGGGATTTCAAAAAACTGAAGTGTGTGCCACTGGGCAACTGAACCCACACTTGCAGATCCACTAGAGTAATACTGTCATTCCATTGAATAATTCAAATCTAGTAGGCATTCCCCAAGAAGAAGAACATGTTAAACAACCCAGATGTGTGATTCTAACCTACAGTATTCAGCTCCAAAGTTTGATACCTTCTGCATTTGGCCACTAGGCCCACACTTGCAATTTCACTACTGTAGCTCTTTTGGATAACAGTTATACAGTAATACACTTATTCACTTGAATTAGAGTTCAATAAAAGCCACTGTGTAAAACCAGGGTTTTCTTCAAAAAAAAAAAAAAAAAAAAATCCATATATGAATATACGTATTTGTCAAAAGCTGATGTATTCAAAAAAAAAAAAAAAAAAAAAAAGGAAAAACACATTTTTCGTAAGGTGCCAACATCAACTCAGAAGACCTACATTCCATGAAACAGGTTGCACATACAGTTGCAACTGACCCAGATGGGACTCAAACCCACAATCCTCAGCTCCGAAGGCTGATGCCTTATCCATTAGGCCACTGGGCCTTCAAATGCCTGTGCCACAAATTTGGTTCTAATTCATTAGAATAGTTCTGTCCAAGTGTGACCCAAACACACAGTACTCAGCTCCAAAGTCTAATGCCTTTTTCAGTACGCAACTAGACCCACATTAGATTGCCAAGAAGCAGCTTTTAAACAACCCAAATGTGACTCAAACCACTTTGAAGACAGAACTGCTTTCAATTGGGCCACTGGGCCCACACTTGCACTGTCCTGAGAGTAGTACTGCTCTATTAGAGTAGTACTTTTACATTGAATTTTATTCCATTGAATTAGAATACATCAGCATGCATTTCCCAAGAAGAAAGACATTTTAAAGAACTCCACTGTAATTCCAACCTACAGTACTCAGCTCTAAAGTCTCATCCATTAGGCCACTAGGTCTGTGACGGTCTGTTCCACAAATTTAGTTCTAATTGATTAGAATAGGTCTGTCCAAATGTGACCCAAACACACAGTACTCAGCTCCGAAGTCTAATGCCTTTTCCAGTACGCAACTAGACCCACATTAGATCGCCAAGAAGTAGCTTTTAAACAACCCAGATGAAGACAGAACCACTTTGAAGACAGAAGTGCTTTTCATTGGGCCACTGGGCCCACATTTGCACTTTCCTGAGAGTAGTACTGCTCTATTAGAGTACTACTTTTATTCCGGTGAATTAGAATACATTAGTATGCATTTCCCAAAAAAAAGACATTTTAAAGAACTCCACTGTAATTCCAACCTACAGTACTCAGCTCTAAAGTCTGATGCCTTTTCCATCAGGTCACTACATGCATATATGGGGTTTCACTGTAATAATACTGCTGTTTTAGAGTAGTACTCTCATTCAGTTGAATTGCAAATATATTATTGCCACTCCCCAAGAAAAAGGACCAATCAAACAACCTAGTAGAGGCTCAAGCCCACAGCACCCAGCTGCAAAATCTGATGCCTTTTCCATTAGGCCACTAGAACCCCAGTCGCAACTTGACTGTACTAATGCTGCAGAATTAGAGAACTACTGTCATTCCGTTGAATTAGAATAAATTATGAGGCATCTGACAAGAAGAAAAACCTTTCAAACAAGCCAGATGTTGTTCATGTTGTTCAAACCCATAGTACTCAGCTCAAAAGTCTGATGCCTTTTCCATCGGGCCACATTTGCAGTTTCTTTACTGTAATACTGCTGAATTAGAGCTGTAAGGTGATTCTACTCAGTTCAAATAACTGCACAATCATTTGCCAAAAAGAAGCTTTTAAACAAATCAGATGTCACTGAAACCACCAATACGGGATTTCAAAAAACTGAAGTGTGTGCCACTGGGCAACTGAACCCACACTTGCAGATCCACTAGAGTAATACTGTCATTCCATTGAATAATTCAAATCTAGTAGGCATTCCCCAAGAAGAAGAACATGTTAAACAACCCAGATGTGATTCTAACCTACAGTATTCAGCTCCAAAGTTTGATACCTTCTGCATTTGGCCACTAGGCCCACACTTGCAATTTCACTACTGTAGCTCTTTTGGATAACAGTTATACAGTAATACACTTATTCACTTGAATTAGAGTTCAATAAAAGCCACTGTGTAAAACCAGGGTTTTTTTTCAAAAAAAAAAAAAAAAAAAAAAAAAAAAAAAAAATCCATATATGAATATACGTATTTGTCAAAAGCTGATGTATTCATGAAAAAAAAAAAAAAAAAAAAAAAAAAAACACATTTTCGTAAGGTGTCAACATCAACTCAGAAGACCTACATTCCATGAAACAGGTTGCACATACAGTTGCAACTGACCCAGATGGGACTCGAACCCACAATCCTCAGCTCCGAAGGCTGATGCCTTATCCATTAGGCCACTGGGCCTTCAAATGCCTGTGCCACAAATTTGGTTCTAATTCATTAGAATAGTTCTGTCCAAGTGTGACCCAAACACACAGTACTCAGCTCCAAAGTCTAATGCCTTTTTCAGTACGCAACTAGACCCACATTAGATTGCCAAGAAGCAGCTTTTAAACAACCCAAATGTGACTCAAACCACTTTGAAGACAGAACTGCTTTCAATTGGGCCACTGGGCCCACACTTGCACTGTCCTGAGAGTAGTACTGCTCTATTAGAGTAGTACTTTTATTCCATTGAATTAGAATACATCAGCATGCATTTCCCAAGAAGAAAGACATTTTAAAGAACTCCACTGTAATTCCAACCTACAGTACTCAGCTCTAAAGTCTCATCCATTAGGCCACTAGGTCTGTGACGGTCTGTTCCACAAATTTAGTTCTAATTGATTAGAATAGGTCTGTCCAAATGTGACCCAAACACACAGTACTCAGCTCCGAAGTCTAATGCCTTTTCCAGTACGCAACTAGACCCACATTAGATCGCCAAGAAGTAGCTTTTAAACAACCCAGATGAAGACAGAACCACTTTGAAGACAGAAGTGCTTTTCATTGGGCCACTGGGCCCACATTTGCACTTTCCTGAGAGTAGTACTGCTCTATTAGAGTACTACTTTTATTCCGGTGAATTAGAATACATTAGTATGCATTTCCCAAGAAAAAAGACATTTTAAAGAACTCCACTGTAATTCCAACCTACAGTACTCAGCTCTAAAGTCTGATGCCTTTTCCATCAGGTCACTGCATATATGGGGTTTCACTGTAATAATACTGCTGTTTTAGAGTAGTACTCTCATTCAGTTGAATTGCAAATATATTATTGCCACTCCCCAAGAAAAAGGACCAATCAAACAACCTAGTAGAGGCTCAAGCCCACAGCACCCAGCTGCAAAATCTGATGCCTTTTCCATTAGGCCACTAGAACCCCAGTCGCAACTTGACTGTACTAATGCTGCAGAATTAGAGAACTACTGTCATTCCGTTGAATTAGAATAAATTATGAGGCATCTGACAAGAAGAAAAACCTTTCAAACAAGCCAGATGTTGTTCAAACCCATAGTACTCAGCTCAAAAGTCTGATGCCTTTTTCCATCGGGCCACATTTGCAGTTTCTTTACTGTAATACTGCTGAATTAGAGCTGTAAGGTGATTCTACTCAGTTCAAATAACTGCACAATCATTTGCCAAAAAGAAGCTTTTAAACAAATCAGATGTCACTGAAACCACCAATACGGGATTTCAAAAAACTGAAGTGTGTGCCACTGGGCAACTGAACCCACACTTGCAGATCCACTAGAGTAATACTGTCATTCCATTGAATAATTCAAATCTAGTAGGCATTCCCCAAGAAGAAGAACATGTTAAACAACCCAGATGTGATTCTAACCTACAGTATTCAGCTCCAAAGTTTGATACCTTCTGCATTTGGCCACTAGGCCCACACTTGCAATTTCACTACTGTAGCTCTTTTGGATAACAGTTATACAGTAATACACTTATTCACTTGAATTAGAGTTCAATAAAAGCCACTGTGTAAAACCAGGGTTTTCTTCAGAAAAAAAAAAAAAAAAAATCCATATATGAATATACGTATTTGTCAAAAGCTGATGTATTCATGTAAAAAAAAAAAAAAAAAAAAACACATTTTCGTAAGGTGCCAACATCAACTCAGAAGATCTACATTCCATGAAACAGGTTGCACATACAGTTGCAACTGACCCAGATGGGACTCAAAACCCCAATCCTCAGCTCCGAAGGCTGATGCCTTATCCATTAGGCCACTGGGCCTTCAAATGCCTGTGCCACAAATTTGGTTCTAATTCATTAGAATAGTTCTGTCCAAGTGTGACCCAAACACACAGTACTCAGCTCCAAAGTCTAATGCCTTTTTCAGTACGCAACTAGACCCACATTAGATTGCCAAGAAGCAGCTTTTAAACAACCCAAATGTGACTCAAACCACTTTGAAGACAGAACTGCTTTCAATGGGCCACTGGGCCACTCAATTGGGCCACTGGGCCCACACTTGCACTGTCCTGAGAGTAGTACTGCTCTATTAGAGTAGTACTTTTATTCCATTGAATTAGAATACATCAGCATGCATTTCCCAAGAAGAAAGACATTTTAAAGAACTCCACTGTAATTCCAACCTACAGTACTCAGCTCTAAAGTCTTATCCATTAGGCCACTAGGTCTGTGACGGTCTGTTCCACAAATTTAGTTCTAATTGATTAGAATAGGTCTGTCCAAATGTGACCCAAACACACAGTACTCAGCTCCGAAGTCTAATGCCTTTTCCAGTACGCAACTAGACCCACATTAGATCGCCAAGAAGTAGCTTTTAAACAACCCAGATGAAGACAGAACCACTTTGAAGACAGAAGTGCTTTTCATTGGGCCACTGGGCCCACACTTGCACTTTCCTGAGAGTAGTACTGCTCTATTAGAGTACTACTTTTATTCCATTGAATTAGAATACATTAGTATGCATTTCCCAAAAAAAAAAGACATTTTAAAGAACTCCACTGTAATTCCAACCTACAGTACTCAGCTCTAAAGTCTGATGCCTTTTCCATCAGGTCACTACATGCATATATGGGGTTTCACTGTAATAATACTGCTGTTTTAGAGTAGTACTCTCATTCAGTTGAATTGCAAATATATTATTGCCACTCCCCAAGAAAAAGGACCAATCAAACAACCTAGTAGAGGCTCAAGCCCACAGCACCCAGCTGCAAAATCTGATGCCTTTTCCATTAGGCCACTAGAACCCCAGTCGCAACTTGACTGTACTAATGCTGCAGAATTAGAGAACTACTGTCATTCCGTTGAATTAGAATAAAATTATGAGGCATCTGACAAAGAAAAAACCTTTCAAACAAGCCAGATGTTGTTCAAACCCATAGTACTCAGCTCAAAAGTCTGATGCCTTTTCCATCGGGCCACATTTGCAGTTTCTTTACTGTAATACTGCTGAATTAGAGCTGTAAGGTGATTCTACTCAGTTCAAATAACTGCACAATCATTTGCCAAAAAGAAGCTTTTAAACAAATCAGATGTCACTGAAACCACCAATACGGGATTTCAAAAAACTGAAGTGTGTGCCACTGGGCAACTGAACCCACACTTGCAGATCCACTAGAGTAATACTGTCATTCCATTGAATAATTCAAATCTAGTAGGCATTCCCCAAGAAGAAGAACATGTTAAACAACCCAGATGTGATTCTAACCTACAGTATTCAGCTCCAAAGTTTGATACCTTCTGCATTTGGCCACTAGGCCCACACTTGCAATTTCACTACTGTAGCTCTTTTGGATAACAGTTATACAGTAATACACTTATTCACTTGAATTAGAGTTCAATAAAAGCCACTGTGTAAAACCAGGGTTTTCTTCAGAAAAAAAAAAAAAAATCCATATATGAATATACGTATTTGTCAAAAGCTGATGTATTCATGTAAAAAAAAAAAAAAGGAAAAACACATTTTCGTAAGGTGCCAACATCAACTCAGAAGACCTACATTCCATGAAACAGGTTGCACATACAGTTGCAACTGACCCAGATGGGACTCGAACCCACAATCCTCAGCTCCGAAGGCTGATGCCTTATCCATTAGGCCACTGGGCCTTCAAATGCCTGTGCCACAAATTTGGTTCTAATTCATTAGAATAGTTCTGTCCAAGTGTGACCCAAACACACAGTACTCAGCTCCAAAGTCTAATGCCTTTTTCAGTACGCAACTAGACCCACATTAGATTGCCAAGAAGCAGCTTTTAAACAACCCAAATGTGACTCAAACCACTTTGAAGACAGAACTGCTTTCAATTGGGCCACTGGGCCCACACTTGCACTGTCCTGAGAGTAGTACTGCTCTATTAGAGTAGTACTTTTATTCCATTGAATTAGAATACATCAGCATGCATTTCCCAAGAAGAAAGACATTTTAAAGAACTCCACTGTAATTCCAACC
>NW_026128371.1:0-10035 GCF_022985175.1 Labeo rohita
CAGGAACACAGGAACACAGGGAGGTAACGATAAGGTCTGACAAGAGTGGAGGGTAAACACACACTTTAAATAGACAGACTGATTAACACACCAGGTGCAGACAATGAGGGAGAGACCAAAACACACAGAGCTGCAGGGGAAATTGATGGGAGAAACCAACTAAAACGTCCAGGGGTGTGACATTACCTCCCCCTCCCGGAAGGCGTGTCCTCGCGCCGACAAACAAGGAAAACAAAATGTACAAAGTCTTAGGAGGGGGCTTCGGCGGAGGACGGACTCCCGGGAGGAGGGCAAAAGATGGAGTCCAGGGTGATGGCGGAATAGTCCATGGAGGTGATGACGGAGGGAGAAGCCAAGGAGGTGACCGGAAGGGGCTGGAGCAGGAGGAGCCAGGTGAAACCCAGACCGCAGCCATGATGGAATTCCACGGTGGAGCCGATGGAGGGAGGAGCCATGGTGGAGGGAAGGCTGACGACTCCATGGGGCCGACCGACGGAGGCGGAGCAGGTGGTGGTAGAGCCCGAGGCGGAGACGGAGAGCCGATCATCCTTGGCGACACCGAGGATCCGGAGGGCACAGGCGGAGCCCAAGGCTCTGGCGAACAAAGCGGAGACGGAGATCCGGAGGTCCGCGGCGGAGCCGGAGCGACAGAGGACCGAGGCTGTGCCCGCGGGAGGGAGGAGGTCCACAGAGCCGGTGGGACGGAGCGACGAGGCGCAGCCGGAGGAGTATAGTCCCGAGGCGAAGGTGGGGCGACGACTGACCAGGGCGGAGCCGGAGGGACGATGGAGCCCAGTGGAGCTGGTGGACCGACGGACGACGGTGGAGACGAGGGAGCTGAGAGCTGGGGTGGAGCAGCAGGGTCGGAGGGTCGAGGCGGAGTCCAGGACTCAGAGGCTGAAGGCGGAGATGAGGGATCCTACAGCCATGACACCGATGATGACTGGCAGGCCTGCGTCGAACCCACCGCACAGATGGTGAGCTGAGGGTGAGCTGGGGGGCTGACAGGAGGCAGAGGTGGCATGGTTAAAGAATTCTGGCTATTAGACACAGATAACTGAGGGAGGATGGGTGGGAAATCCATGCATGCTGACATTTCAGAGTTTATATCCTTAGAATACATTAAGTCCTGTTTACCGTCCATTATACATTTTTCCAGTTCCAGATTTTGTTCACCCTCAGCGGTGGTGCAGTGGGGGATGCTATTCTCAGCACTCTCACGCTCCGCTGACACTACCACCGTCGCGGGAATTGTGGCCGGCTCTCGCACCTGGTCAGACACAAATTCCTCCAGCTCCGTGGCGATCGCTCGCTCTGTTGCTCCAATGGGCGATGGCTCCTCGGTCGCGTTGGTAGCTGCGAGTTCGTCTGCGGTGGGCTCGGGCTCGTAATCCGCAAGTCGGGGTGGCTGGCTGGGTTCTGGGTCCGGAGAGGCACTAGCGAGATTCTCCATGGAGCAGGCGGAGAACAAGGGTTTGTTTCTCGTCAGCGTCCACTCCACAAACGCGGCGAAATCTGCTCGAGGGCTGTCCTCGGACGACGGCGCTCTGCATGACGCGTTGAGGCTAGCGTCATAGAACGCACAGAGCACGTCGTCCGGGTAGCTGGTGGTGTGAGCTACTAGCTGGAACATGATGGTATATCCCTCGAGCGGTAGAACCCCCTGCTTCAGCCGAAGGAGGATGAATTCCAGACGGAGTAGGGGATCCATGGGGGAAACACAACGGAACCAAAAGGCTGGAAAAAACAAACGGAAACAAAACGGGGGAAACACGCAAAAAAAACTGTTTCGGTCAGACCTTCTGTCACGCTTCAGGCAGGAACAGACGAACAACGACGTAGTGAAATGAACAATCTTTAATAATCCACCAGGAACACAGGAACACAGGGAGGTAACGATAAGGTCTGACAAGAGTGGAGGGTAAACACACACTTTAAATAGACAGACTGATTAACACACCAGGTGCAGACAATGAGGGAGAGACCAAAACACACAGAGCTGCAGGGGAAATTGATGGGAGAAACCAACTAAAACGTCCAGGGGTGTGACAGCCATGATCTAGTGTTGCAAAATATGACCAAAGTCTTATTTCACACAGAGTAATTTTATTTCATGATAACAATTTATATCATGATATAGGCATTTTTGTTACTTTTATTATTAAGTTATTTCGTTTTTTTTTTTATTAGTAATACGAACATACATACAAGTAAATAACAAAAGGAAATATACAAATTAAACAAAGATACAACACACAACTGTCTATTTAACAGTAGCATTTAGGTAAGAAATAGTAGCCTACAGACACTGAATAATCAAAAAGTAAAAACAAAGCACTGCATAGTCTTTACTGTATCAATTAAATATGCATCAAGCATTATTAAAACTAAATGAATGACATTCACACATTTATAAGTGTCACTAAAGTAAATAAATGATTTTGGAGTCAGTCCATCATGATTAATGAAATTACATTTTATTAGTTCCTTTAAAATCATACGAGAAATATTTTGAAATGTAACAGAAAATCATAAGAAACATAAAACAATGACTGACTCACTGATTCTGACGATGTGTTTTTGTTTTTGTTGTTTGTTTTTTTTTTTTTTGTTAGTTGTGTTTCCAGTAGCCAAATATGTTTCATATCCGTGTTCGTGGATATTATTAACCTGCTGTATCAAATGACCATGCAAATGTCTGAATCCACAGGCATGCGGATATTACTGTCGTCCTGAAGATGTAAATTTTTTTCTAAATAAGTTTCAGTGTTGTTTGAGTCACTCTGACACACACATGATGATTAAAATGCTTAAATCGAACAGCAGAATATCAGATCATATCAGAGATTTGAAAGCACAATTCAATCCTTCTACAAATTTTTAGTAACAATCAACAGATATTTGTCTTTTGTTTTGAGTGATTTCAGTAAAACTGACCCTTTTAGGGTCATAATTCTATTTTAGTCTAAGAGAAAGAAAGTCTTGACAAAAAAAGCCTAATGTCCTAATTATGCTAGTTATGAATATTTTCACACACAGCATTAATGCTAGATTGAGAGATGGTTGTGTTGGAGTTGTTGGTTTCTGGATCATCTGAGAAATGACCCTCAATGTCATTGTGAATGTGATAGTAATACAGGAAGAGGAAAAACCCTGAAACAAAGATCAGAAAAACTTATTTCAACTAATTCAAATACATTTAAGATATGATTAATGTCATTCGTATTTTTTTAAACTGAATATAATCAGACTTTTGCTCAAATCAATCATATTAGTGTATATTGTATCATCATAACCCTCTTATAATTAAATATATATATATATATATTGTTTTATTAAAAAATAAAAAAACTTCAAGTAAACATTAAAAATAATTAAATATTATAATTTGTTGAAAATCATGAATGAACTAAATAAAAATCTATAAAAAAAAAAAATATATAAGTATTCTACTAAAGCAAATGCACTGATGCATGTGATTGTTTCTCACCCTGAAACGAGTTGAGCACAGTGAATATGTAATATGAGGGAATGATCATCGCTCCATAACTGAAGAACATCACAGACCACGTCAGACCGAAGAGCAGGAACAAACTCAACACCATCATCAGCTGCTTTCTGAACGTCTTTCTCTTGCCGTCAGTCGCTCTTATGATTCTGGCCTGAACGACCTTAGTGACGATGATGATGAAGATTCCTGTCGTGAAGATGAAAACTAAAGCGTAGTAGCCGATGTTCACTGTGTAGTGAATGTAAGGATTTATAATCCAGCACCTGGAATTAGAAAAGAAAGAAATAAAATTAAAAAGTATGAATGTATAAATATATGGATTTTTGAAATCAGAACAACTTGCATTCTTGCGAATTTTTTATTTATTTTTTTCTTCCCAGACATTGTGTTTAGGGTCACTGCTTTATATCCTCTGACAGAAGCGATAACTGTGACTATCGGAGCAGGACACACTGAAAACACACAGAGACAAAGGTTAGGGCTGCATTTTGACTGGCAAATCAGTTTTGGCAAATACAAATAACGTGATTATTGATCATAAGCACAACATCCATCTAAGCAAGAAAACATGCAATCTACCTGAGGAAAGACGTCTTTAACTATTGTAACTTAATGTTGTAAAATAAAATGTTAACTTCTAGCTTTTTCTTAAGTTTGGACCTCATTATTGAAGTACAAATTCAAGCACCAAAAGCCAAAAACAACCATATACAACCACAATACATTTTCTTCTTTGGGTGAACTTACAGTTGGACTAGATGGTTTGAAACAGGTTTATTTTAATAGGTGTTTTGTTGCTCACCCCAGCCCAACACGGTGATCTTCCTCATGTAGTTTGTGATGGTGACGTTCTGTCTGATGAGCCATAAGTACATATGAAGAGCTTGAATGAAGAACCAGGTGAATGAGGCCAGCATGGAGTAATGCAGGACCAGCGCTATGAAGACGCACGCAGTGTTGTCTTGTGTGTTAGCGACGCTCTCGTTTGACAAAAACGCAGCATTCAGTAGACACAAAGACACAAACATGTTCATCAAGATCTTCGTGGCCTGATTTGATTTGGCTTTCCTATTAAAACACAGAAACAACTGTAACCTTTGTAACCTTTATAACCTTCAATACTTTAAGTAAACAAAACTAACTAGATATGAAGATACTCTACCGCAGCAGGACATGCATGAATAAAGCAATGGACAGAAAAAACATGGAGATGCCGCAGCCGATAGAAGAGATTAAAGTCAATGATTCCAAAATGGACATATTTGCATGACTTGCATGCACTGAGGAAAACACAATCTCAAATGCATTAAACAGCACAAATATATTCACTGTTTGCCATGGTGGGTCGATTTGATCTATGATCGACATTAAACGCTGCTTAAGAATAAGCATGCAAATCAGATTATCTTTGATTATCATTGAATCTGGATCAAATTAGTAAAATTGTGTAATCTTAAATTGTCGCTTTATCCCAGATTGATTTGTAAGGTTATTTCAAGGCAGGTTTTAGACTTTAATCCTCGCTTTTCTATGGTCTTTTATGAAACGGGAACTAGATTGTCATGTTTACATATGTTAGCTAGTGTGACTAGCAGCTTTCTACACTCATCCGGTACATTTAAAACTGAGGCGATTCCACCCCAGCACTTCCACTGTTCCAGTGGACCCGTACAGCAGCTTGTTTTCTGGTTGCGCAGTTTAAAAGTGCTGATGTAATCATTCCGATTTAAAATCCTAAGTATCATAAGATAATCTGTGCTGAACATTGAACCTGAGTGAGGTCTTCAAGGTTTTTTTCTCAGATTCTCAGGAAGGAAAAATCGAAAATAAATTGGCATAAAAGTCCTGTAGTGTGAGCCCGGATTAAGCCCCACCTGCTGGCAGAGAATGAATTTGAGTTCTCATGCAGTCCATCTGCTGTTTTTGTTTCATTTAGATTTGTTTTATGCATGGGCATAGTTTGTGGGGCAGCCAGGCCCCTAGTGATTGAAAGATATTACTAAATATTTTTTAATAGTATTTTTAAATCAAAAATAGATGTTCATATAATGTAGTTATTTTAATACATTTTAAATAGATAAAATCAAACTTAGTCATGCCTGCCCTAATCACATTTGCATTAGTTGCATTTTGGCGGATAATAATCAGATTTATACTACTTGCCTGTTGCATGGTGTGAATGGATATTCAGCATTTTCTTTTTACAATGTACAACAACTGCAGAGAAATCTGGACCTAGCCAAAGTAAGGTCAGATGAGCATGTGCTTGATTACTCTGGTCCTGGACAATCTCATAAAGGTGATCCACAGGACGCTTCGTAGCAGCTTGGTGCTCTACACGCCCTGACAAAAGTCTTGTCACCTATCCAAGCTGTAGGAACAACAAATAATAACTTGACTTCTAGTTGATCATTTGGAATCAGAAGTGGCTTATATGAAAGGCAAAGGCCTCTAGATTACGCTTATTTTACCAAAATAAAATCATGCCTTGATTTTTAATTATTTAATTAGGACAGAAAGGTCAGACTTTGCTTAGACAAAAGTCTTGTCACTTAACAGAAATAATGTACAGTACAGAACATAAAGTCATGGTGCAGTGGAAAAAGAATTAATATTGTGTATGACTCCCATGAGCTTGGAGGACTGCATCCATACGTCTCGGCAATGACTCAGATAACTTATTAATAAAGTCATCTGGAATGGCAAAGAAAGCATTCTTGCAGGACTCCCGGAGTTCATCAAGATTCTTTGGTTTCATCTTCAATGCCTCCTCCTTCATCTTACCCCAGACATGCTCAATAATGTTCATGTCTGGTGACTGGGCTGGCCAATCCTGGAGCACCTTGACCTTCTTTGCTTTCAGGAACTTTGATGTGGAGGCTGAAGTATGAGAAGGAGCGCCATCCTGCTGAAGAATTTGCTCTCTCCTGTGGTTTGGAATGTAATGGGCAGCAAGAATGTCTTGATACCTCAGGCTGTTGATGTTGCCATCCACTCTGCAGATCTCTCGCATGCCCCCATACTGAATATAACCCCAAACCATGATTTTTCCTCCTCTGAACTTGACTGTTTTCTGTGTGAATCTTGGGTCCATGCGGGTTCCAATAGGTCTTCTGCAGTATTTGCGACGACTGGAATGCAGTTCAATAGATGATTCATCTGAAAAATCAATCTTCTGCCACTTTTCCACAGTCCATCCTTCCTGCAAGCTGTGGGCCTTGGCAAATGCAGCACAATTTTTTAGTTGTCTTCTGTTTAATGCTGGTTTCTGAGCACTAATTCGGCCATTGAGACCAGTGTGTGAGAGAATTCAACAGACTGTTCTTGTAGATACAGGGGTTTCTGGTGACCAGTAGTTATGTAGCTCTGCTGCAGTTGAAAAAGGGCTGGCCCTGGACTGTGGAACCAACAAACGGTCCTCTTGAACAGTTGTCTTATGGGGTCTGCCTGACCTGGGCCTGTCATGAACTTCACCAGTTTCTTCAAATCTTTTTCTTATCCTCTCCACTTGACGTTTAGATACATTAAAGATGTCTGCCACCTCAGCAGGAGACTTGGTCTTCAGGCTCTTGATGATCAGCACTTTGGTCTGTGGTTGAATCTTTGGCATGCTGTCAGGTCAGGATGCATTTCAAATGAAGGTTGGGTGTGCTGGGGTTCTTCTTCTACACACCTGGGAATGTGTTAATTACAGTATTTGTCACAGGTGACGCTCTAATCTGTGATTGGTTGAATTCTTTAAAGATGTGACAAGACTTTTGTCTAAGCAAAGTCTGACCTTTCTGTCCTAATTAAATAATTAAAAATCAAGGCATGATTAGGTTTTATTTTGGTAAAATAAGTGTAATCTAGAGGCTTCTGATTCCAAATGATCAACTAGAAGTCAAGTTATTATTTGTTGTTCCTACAACTTGGATAGGCGACAAGACTTTTGTCAGGGTTTGTACATTTATGTCAGCAAGAGTACCTTTACATCCAAATGTTAATTAATTTACAACAAAAATTAATTTAAAATTAATTTAGAACAAAACCTAGACAGATTTTAGAATATAAACTGCTTTTTATAGCCCCATTCGAACAGAACTCGTTTTCAAGGAGATCATTAGAGAAATTTGTGTACCTTGCGGTTTTGATCCTGTCCGTGTTTTTCTCACAAATTACCTACTGTATTTAGGCAAACCCAGTGATCCTATGAGAAAATGAATCCTGTCCAAATGCGAATGTCTGTGATTGCCGACAATATTTTTTCACAAGTTTAGTTTGCATGTATGCAGCATCTTTCTTTGGATCCTGATTAAAATGCAGTGGTTGCCTCTCATTTTAAATGGAAAGGGCACAGGCAAAGCCTTAGTTTGTTTGTATTAAGAGATTTGTTATTTGTATTATTTATTTATTTATTTTAATTTTTGTTATGTTTAAGTTTTGCTATTTGACATCAATTGACTTCAATTGCACAAAGAAATATGCAGCATTTTGTCTAAGAAATAAAGAAGAATAAAAAATAATTGTCTTACATCTCATTTTGTTAAGAAAAAAATGGTATTGTGAATATTGCATCATGAAGCGTATTGCATTGAGTTGAGTGAATTATTGCATTATTTACGTGTTCATTAGCAAGTAAATGTAGAAATAGGTGGATAAGCCTTTTGATTATGAGATGCAGGCTCTGACATGACACTGACATGCAAATCATTGTTTATGTAAAACAATGAGCTGAAGGTGCAAACAGGTGTGGGTCAAAGTACAAACAGTAGTGTCAGAGGCAGATCAGGGCAGGCAGCAAACAATCATAAAATCAGCCCAGACAAACAATAGCAGTCAAGGGCAGGTGGCAAAGAGACAAGAAGCAGTAATCCAAACAAGGTCAACACAGGCAAGACAGAAGCAGACAGGGATTGCTCAGAATTGTAGCCAGAGCAAACAACGCTTTGTGAGGTGTGAATGCAAATGCAAGGCTTAAATAGTCCAGGTGTGTGGGTTCTTGGGAAATGTAGTCCAAAGTTAAAAGTGAGCGAGTGAGTGAGACCAGCATTTTCACCAGCATTCATAATAGTTTATTTGGACTTTAACTGTGAATTTTATTGTCTGGTTACATTCATATCCTGTTTATCAAGTCATTTTTGCACACAGAGAACAATATTAATGTAGAAAAGTAGAAATTGTACATTTAATAAAAGTAGCCAAATAAAAAATGGCAGTGAATTAGTGGCTAGACAATATTTAGATTTCAGCGTCTGTCGTCTCACTAAATGAGGACATAAATGCATGAACAATATCAGCTGAGAGTCACTTCATGAGCATTTGACCGTTCCATTTTAGGAAAACCAGCATTATATCATATACACACAGAACTGTAAAAGTAGACATGGAAACTGTCAAAATAGAAGTCCGGTTTAACTTGAAGACATTGTGCCAGATATACAGTATATTACTACTATTACTACTACTACTAAAATGAAACAACCAGAACATTTTAAATACACAACACAGAATTTCTAAGGGAAAAAAAAACTTTCATAAGGCTGTTTTAAGAATAAATTTGAATAAATTAAGTATGCATTAGTCTAATGCAAATAATTAGACTAAAAACTAAAACACAGAATGTCCACAATAATTACAGACAGTTACAGTAACAGTCAACAAGGATATATGTGATTTGAGTTATTTCACTAAAATTGATCGTGTTTAGGCTCAATTTCATGTACATCATTTTAAACAGTTCTGTTCATTTTCGTAGTGATATTTGTCTTTGTGTTGTTTTTGACCTTGATTCTGTTGAGATTACAGTTTCCCCTAAAAGAATGACTGTACAAACCATTTCAAGAAAACAGTCTAGACAAAGAAAGCCTTCTGTCATAATTATGCTGGTTTTTAAAAATCGTCTACAGCATTAATGCTGGATTGAGAGATGATTGTGTTGGAGTCGTTGTTTTCTGGATCATCGGTGAAATGACCCGCAACATCATTGTGAATGTGGTAGTAATACAGGAAGAGGAAAAACCCTGAAAAAAAAAGATCAGAGAAACTAATTCAAATTCATTTCAGATATGAACAAAGTAATTTGCATAATTTTTTAACCAACCAAACATAATCAAATGGTTATATGATTGGTCAAATGAATCATATAACTACATTTAAAAACTCCTTATAATTAATAAAACAATTTTAAAAAAAAAAGAAAAAAAAATTAATGCATAATATTTCAAAAATACTTCTAAAAAAAACAAACAACTAAAATCAATTATTTAAATAATTTAATTAAAACTGTAGAAAAAATAGAAGTATTCTACTAAACTAAATGCACTAATGAATGTGATTGTTTCTCACCCTGAAACGAGTTGAGCACAGTGAATATGTAATATGAGGGAATGATCATCGCTCCATAACTGAAGAACATCACAGACCACGTCAGACCGAAGAGCAGGAACAAACTCAACACCATCATCAGCTGCTTTCTGAACATCTTTCTCTTGCCGTCAGTCGCTCTTATGATTCTGGCCTGAACGACCTTAGTGATGATGATG
>NW_026128372.1:0-10012 GCF_022985175.1 Labeo rohita
AAACATGTGTCAGATGATTCTTAACAAGCATGCAAAGTTTCATGAAGATCGGACCATAGGTGGCGCTATAACAGTTAAAAAGGCTTCAAAAACACAAGCTGTGTATGGTAAATGGCTTCAAATGGCTAAATAAATGCTCATATATTCACACAAACACTAGATCTTCATATCATTTGATAGATCTCCTAATGATGAACAACTTTGCCTCTTGAACCATTGCTGTCAATCAAACTGTTCTTTAAATATTTCATAAATATTTTAAAAACCTACTTTTGGGAACTAGTTCTAGGTGTTTAACTCAAAATCAATAAAACCACTGCAGTAAAATTGCCTCGACTCTCTAGATAAACATTTATGCAAAAAAAAAAAAAAAAAAGTAAACATTTGCATTTAGATACTCTTTAGATCAATAATTATCAAAAAATGTTGAATTTTGTCCTTCGGTTAGCTATAACGGGGTCAAACTTTACTTAAGAAATCCTCAATGATGAAATATACCCAAAATAGTCTTTTATTCAACTGAAAAACAAAAATGCAAAAAAATTAACATTTTGAAAAATTTATGAAAAAACTTCAATTTTAATTAATAATATGCATTAATAACAAGAGCTTCATGATTCTGGATAAATTGACAATCCTAGTTGTTTTTTATAAATGGGAGATTACGATTCTCTCACGATTCTGGAGAAAAAAGATTAGAAAACTAAACAAAATAACAATTTACTAGTGGTTCTGACAAACTGTTCATTGCTTAAGTCTTTTAAAAACATTCAATAAAGGAGACAGTGTCTCACTTCATTAAGACTTGTTTGACTATTGAAATCTCCTGAATGAATGATTCAATGACATACTTTTTTTTTTTTTTTTTTTTAACGGGCAGTTGTCGCCACCTCCTGGCGGAAGAGGATAAGCGTTACAATAGATACACGTGTTAAAATACTTTCGTTTTTATCGCTACTGTAGACAATAAGTGTTTATACCCAAACTATAAACTTTTATCCCAGTACTTCTATTATTTAAATATCTGTAACACAGAAATAATGATTATAATGTGGTTGAAAAGACTGTTTGTGTTGCTCTTTCTGCGTTCACATTTACTCCGACCTTCTGATTCATTAACATGGCAGCAGCGACCTGCTTCTCACGCTCCACTGACACTGGCGATGTGAAACAGTCCTAATAGACATAGATAACTCGTTGTCATTTAGGAATAAGATCGCGTGGGTGTTTGAATCGACACCTCAATATTTTAAGGATTAATAGTGCAGCTCTAATGTAAACATGGCAAAATGTTGTGGGAGGATACTGTCACGAGATCTCGCGAAATCCGACTGGTCTCGTCACATCCCTACCATTTAGATAGCCACTTAATAATAAGATCATGATCTACTGTACCCGAGTCTATAAAACCTAAAAGAAAAGAAAATTTCACAAACCTAAGTCAAATCATCATCATATGATTCTAAACAAGCCTGCATTTTAAAGACATCAGGCAAAAAAGGCAATGTAACAGTTATAAAGCTTAAAAACAATGCATCTCTTTTTAAAATCATGAAATTACAACTATAACCACTAGATGGCAGTAGAAGACCACTAATGGCTCATTGAAATGAACAGTGCTATTCACAGATTTTTTCCATTCATTTCATTTCATTTCATTCATGCATTCATGCAAAGACTAAATCACTATATAACATTTCAAATCACATTTAGTCAAAGTTTAACACTTCATTTAAACACATATATCATATTTGACAATAATACAAGATTATGATTACAGTGAAACCTGAAAACTATATATAAAATCTTAAAAAGACTTGCACTAAACATTTTGTCACCTACCATTTAATACACAAATCTCTTATGTGCAACAAAATGTGTGTGTGTGTGTGTGTGTGTGTGTGTGTGTGTGTGTGTGTGTGTAATGCTTAATGAACATTAATATAACAGTTTAACTATTTAATTTCTGTTTGTGAGTGTATTCTCCATCATGGATGTGTTTTATTGTGTTAGCCATATATTTTGCATTGGACTACATCTTAAATCCACACAACCTTTTATGATGCTAAACAGGCATGCAAAGTTTCATGAAGATCAGACCATAGGTGGCACTATAACAGTTAAAAAGGCTTCAAAAACAAAATTTCTATGGTAATTGGCCTCAAATTGCTAAAAACATGCAAATATTCACACACTAGATCTTCATATCATAGATTCATATCATGATATAGATCCTCATTCTGAACAACTTTGCCTCCAGGACCATTGCTGTCAATCCAACTATTCTTTAAATATGTTATTTTAATTAAAAAAAAAAAAAATTATAAAATTTTTAAAAAAAAGTTGCAACTCTCAAAACTGTTTTAAACTGAAAAATACATAAAATCACTGTAATAACATTCTCTGGACCCTCTAGATCAACAATTATCAAAAAAATGTTGAACATTTGCATTTAGTTTGTAAAAACAGCACCACTTAATAATAAGATCATGATCTACTGTACCCAAAAATCTATAAATCCTAAAAGAAAACAAAAATTTCACAAATCATTAAAATCAAATCATGTTATAACATTTAAAATCAAATTTAAAAAAAGCATACAATTTTATCAACATAAGGCAAAAAGGCAAATTTGACAATTATAAACTTAAAACAATGAATCCTTTTTTAAAAAAATTGCCATTTAAACTGTTACAAAGAGAACCACTAGATGGCAGTGTTGGACCATTAATGCATTTATTTCAAATATCTGACTAAGAAAAGTGTATTTGTATGGCTTGTTTTCAAAACATTTTATTTATGTATAAACTAAATCACTGTTACAACATTTCAAATCACATTTAGTCAAAGTTTAACACTTATATTATCCATTTTCATATTTTTACAATAATACAAGATTATGATTACAGGTTGGCCTGAAAATATATATAATATATTAAAAATCTTAAAGTAAATTTGCACTAAAATGCACTGTCACCTACCATTTATTACACAAATTTCAAGGTGCAACAAATTATGTCTGTGTTGTAAAAGTAAAGTAATGCTTTTTTAATATAACAGTTTAACTATTTAATTTCTGTGTTTGTGTGTTTGTGAGTGTTTTCTCCATCATGGATGTGTTTTAGTGTGTGTTTAGCCATATATTTTGCGTTGGACTACATCTTAAATCCTCACAACCTTAAAGGCCTTATTTGCTCGAACCCCGATAATTGCTGCTTGCAGCTATTTATTATTTGTATTATTATTATTATTTTTTTTTTTACTGAAACCCTATTGTAATTGTTAGGATTTTTTTAAGGCCTTAAAAACCTATTAGCCCAAAAAAAGGCCGCAAACTGATCGTGCAGACCAAACCGTAAGGCCTAGAG
Organism: Labeo rohita; assembly: GCF_022985175.1. Taxonomy (NCBI): domain Eukaryota; kingdom Metazoa; phylum Chordata; class Actinopteri; order Cypriniformes; family Cyprinidae; genus Labeo; species Labeo rohita. The sequence goes on from NW_026128372.1 coordinate 3,369, forward strand.
AGCTGAAACTTGGCCAGAAGGTAGAAGTCTTTTTGTGGGGACATCTGACAAAGTCTCAGCCCAAATCGGCCTAAAGGTGGCGCTACAGCGCAAAAAAAAAAAAAAAAACTTATCACATTTTTTTTGCCAAAGCTCGTAACAATTTTTGTCGTAGACTCAAAAAAAATATCGTTGCAATCCTTGGGTCAATACGCACAAAAGTGCACTGGCGCAAATTTTTGAGCTAGGACGGCCGGTTTTTTTCCGCAAAATGGCCGAATGTCCGAAACCTACTTTTGCGAACTAGTCCTAGGTTTTTCACCCGATCGGAACCAAACCAGTGCAGAAATGTTCTCTGGACACTGAATATCAATAATTATCAAAAAAAGTTGAAATTTTGACTCACGGTCACAAAGGGGCCCCAAAAAGTTTGTCAGGTGGAGGGGGGCCATTTTTACTAAAATGGCTATAACTTTTGAACCAAATGAGATATCTTCACCAAACTTGGTACACATGTGTATAAGCTCAATCTTTGGTCAAATAAAAAAAAAAAAAAAACAGCTCTGCCACTTGGTGGCGCTATAAGCCTGAAAAAACATAAAAATGACTATAACTATGCAATCGTTAGTCCGATCGACCTGAAAATTGGTATGCAGTGTCTCTGTCCAATGTGCCATAAGGGTCTATGAGGACATTGGCGTATCTCAAAAAACATGGCCGCCATCGGCCAATGAAGTTTGAGCACCTATTAGACAAGGTTAACGGAGGCCGATCGGAACGAAACTCACTGGGCATGTTCAACTCATGGACCTAAAGGTCTGTAAGAATTTTGAAACAAATCGGCCAGTAGTTGGCGCTAACGAGTTTTATGGCTCTGTAATCACGTGGTGTTTCACACATCCACACAATATGCATATCATTTGATAGATCTCCTCATGATGAACAACTTTGCCTCAAGAACCATTGCTGTCAATCAAATCGTTCATTAATTATTCACAAATATGTGAAAAACCTACTTTTGCGAACTAGTCCTAGGTTTTTCACTCAATCTCGATCAAACCACTGCAGTAGTATTCTCTGGACTCTCTAGATAAATAATTATCAAAAAAATGTTGAATTTTGTCCTTTGGTTAGCTATAACGGGGTCATTTAGAAAAGGGGCGTGGCCACATATACCCAAAAAGCCTATAAAACCTAAACAAAAACTCAAAACTTTACAAAAATTGGTGAAAACATGTGTCAGATGACTCTTAACAAGCATGCAAAGTTTCATGGAGATCGGACCATAGGTGGCGCTATAACAGTTAAAAAGGCTTTAAAAACAAGATTTCTATGGTAAATGGCTCAAATTTGTAAAAAAATGCTCATCTATTCACACAAACACTAGATCTTACACTTACATCTGTATGATATATCAACTCATTCTGAACAAATTTGCATACCACCTCAAAGGCCTTAATGCTCGAACCCCGGTAATTGCTGCTTGCAGCTATATTATCACAGAAACACTATTGTAATTGAATTTTTTTATTATTATTATTTTAGATTATTCTTCTAAAACTGATGGTGCAGCAAACCGTAAGGCCTAGAGAGCTGAAAACTTGGCAATCAGTAGTCCTCGCTATTACATATTCCCAATCGGCCTAAAGGTGGCGCTAAAGCCTAAAAAAACTTTTTTTTTTTGCCCTTTTGTAACTAGTACTAGGTCGTAGACTCAAAAACTTTACATCGTTGCTCCTTGGGTCAAACCACAAAAGTGCAGCACAGATCTTTTTGCAATCCTCCCGCAGATTTTTCCGCAAAAAATGAAAAAAAATGAAAAAACCTACTTTTGCGAACTAGTCCTAGGTTTTTCACCCGATCGGAACCAAACCAGTGCAGAAATGTTCTCTGGACACTGAATATCAATAATTATCAAAAAAAGTTGAAATTTTGACTCATCGTTGTCGAAAAGGGCCCAAAAAAGTTTGTCAAAGTGGGGGCCATTTTTACTAAAATGGCTATAACTTTGGAACAGAATGAGATATCTTCACCAAACTCAGAACACATATGTATAAGCTCAATCTTTGGTCAAATAAAAAAAATTGCACAGCTTGACCACTTGGTGGCGCTATAAGCCTGAAAAAAAATAAAAATGGCTATAACTATGCAACCGTTAGTCCAATCAACCTGAAAATTGGTATGCAGTGTCTCTGTCCAATGTGCCATAAGGGTCTATGAGGACATTGGCGTATCTCAAAAAACATGGCCGCCATCGGCCAATGAAGTTTGAGCACCTATTAGACAAGGTTAACGGAGGCCGATCGGAACGAAACTCACTGGGCATGTTCGACTCATGGCCCTAAAGGTCTGTAAGAATTTTGAAAGAAATCGGCCACTAGTTGGCGCTAACGAGTTTTTTGGCTCTGTAATCACGTGGTGTTTCACACATCCACACAATATGCATATCATTTGATAGATCTCCTCATGATGAACAACTTTGCCTCAAGAACCATTGCTGTCAATCAAATCATTCATTAATTATTCACAAATATGTGAAAAACCTACTTTTGCGAACTAGTCCTAGGTTTTTCAGGTTTTCTCATCAATCTCGATCAAACCACTGCAGTAATATTCTCTGGACTCTCTAGATCAATAATTATCAAAAAAATGTTGAATTTTGTCCTTTGGTTAGCTATAACGTCTAATAGGTGCTCAAACTTCATTGGCCATGGCGGCCATGTTTTTTGAGATACGCCAATGTCCTCATAGACCCTTATGGCACATTGGACAGAGACACTGCATACCAATTTTCAGGTCAATTGGACTGACGGTTGCATAGTTATAGCCATTTTTATGTTTTTTCAGGCTTTATAGCGCCACCAAGTGGTCAAGCTCCGCAATTTTTTTATTTGACCAAAGATTGAGCTTATACAAAGGCTGTGTACCTTTTGGTGAAGATATCTCATTCTTCAAAAGTTATAGCCATTTTAGTAAAAATGGGTGATGATAAACGTTTTGGGGCCCCTTCTGTGAGTCAAAAGTTCAACTTTTTTTGATAATTATTGATATTCAGTGTCCAGAGAACATTTCTGCACTGGTTTGGTTCCGATCGGGTGAAAAACCTAGGACTAGTTCGCAAAAGTAGGTTTCGGACATTCCCCTTTGCGACTGTGAGTCAAAAAAATAACTTTTTTTTTGATAATTAAAGTTTTTGAGTCTAGGACAGTCTGGAGAACTGTGCTGCAGTGGTTTGATCGATTGGGCTCAGAGTGAATAACCTAGGACTAGTTAAGTTTCAGTCTCTAGGCCTTTTTGGGCTGCATATTTGTGAATATGTAATAAAATTACGACTTGATTGACAGCAAATGGTTCTTGAAGGCAAAGTTGCTCAGCATGAGGAGATCTATCATATGATATGAAGTGTCTAGTGTTTGTGTGAATATATGAGCATTTTTTAGCAATTTGAGGCCATTTACCATAGAAATTTTGTGTTTTTGAAGCCTTTTTAACTGTTATAGCGCCACCTATGGTCCGATCTCCATGAAACTTTGCATGCTTGTTAAGAGTCATCTGACACATGTTTTCTCCAACTTTTGTAAAGTTTTGAGTTTTTGTTTAGGTTTTATAGGCTTTTGGGTATATGTGGCCACGCCCCTTTTCTAAATGACCCCGTTATAGCTAACCAAAGGACAAAATTCAATTTTTTTTTGATAATTATTGATCTAGAGAGTCTGGAGAACTGTGCTGCAGTGGTTTGATCGAGATTGAGCAAAAAACCTAGGACTAGTTCGCAAAAGTAGGTTTTTCACATATTTGTGAATAATTAATGAACGATTTGATTGACAGCAATGGTTCTTGAGGCAAAGTTGTTCATCATGAGGAGATCTATCAAATGATATGCATATTGTGTGGATGTGTGAAACACCACGTGATTACAGAGGCAAAAAACTCGTTAGCGCCAACTAGTGGCCGATTTCTTTCAAAATTCTTACAGACCTTTAGGGCCATGAGTCGAACATGCCCAGTGAGTTTCGTTCCGATCGACCTCCGTTAACCTTGTCTAATGGTGCTCAAACTTCATTGGCCAATGGCGGCCATGTTTTTTTTTTGATACGCCAATGTCCTCATAGACCCTTATGGCACATTGGACAGAGACACTGCATACCAATTTTCAGGTCGATCGGACTAACGGTTGCATAGTTATAGTCATTTTTATGTTTTTTCAGGCTTATAGCGCCACCAAGTGGCAGAGCTGTGCAATTTTTTTTATTTGACCAAAGATTGAGCTTATACACATGTGTACCGAGTTTGGTGAAGATATCTCATTCCATTCAAAAGTTATAGCCATTTTAGTAAAAATGGCCCCTCCACTTTAAACGTTTTGGGGGCCCCTTTTCGACCGTGAGTCAAAATTTCAACTTTTTTTTTTTTTTGATAATTATTGATATTCACTGTCCAGAGAACATTTCTGCACTGGTTTGGTTCCGATCGGGCGAAAAACCTAGGACTAGTTCGCAAAAGTAGGTTTCGGACATAACGCCATTTTGCGGAAAAACCGTGCGTCGTAGAGAAAAATCTGCGCCAGTGCACTTTTTTTGTGCGTATTGACCCAAGGATTGCAACGATGTAAAGTTTTTGAGTCTACGACAAAAATTGTACGAGCTAGGGCCAAAAATGTAAAAAAATTTAGTTTTTTTTTTGTAGCGCCACCTTTAGGCCGATTGGGCTGAGTCTTTGTCAGAGTAGCGTCCCCACAGGGAGCTCTACCTTCTGGCCAAGTTTCAGCTCTCTAGGCCTTACGGTTTTGGGCTGCACGATCAGTTTTAGGGAAAAAATAATAATAATAATAATAATAACAATTACAATAGGGTTTCAGCAAACAATTAAATAGGGTTTCAGCTGCAAGCTGCAAGCAGCAATTATCGGGGTTCGAGCAAATAAGGCCTTTAAGGTTGTGAGGATTTAAGATGTAGTCCAACGCAAAATATATGGCTAAACACACACTAAAACACATCCATGATGGAGAAAACACTCACAAACACAGAAATTAAATAGTTAAACTGTTATATTAATGCTCATTAAGCATTACTGCTTTTACACACACAGACATAATTTGTTGCACCTTGAAGATTTGTGTAATAAATGGTAGGTGACAAAATGTTTAGTGCAAATATTGACTTTAAGATTTTATATATCATTTTCAGGTTTCGCTGTAATCATAATCTTGTATTATTGTCAAATATGATATATCTGTATAATTTAAGTGTTAAACTTTGACTAAATGTGATTTGAAATGTTGTAACAGTGATTTAGTTTATGCATAAATTGAAATTAATTGAAAACAAGCCATGAAATGCACTGTTGTAGTCTGTTTAATGATGCATTAATGGTCTTCTACTGCCATCTAGTGGTTAAAGTTGCAATTTCATGGCGTTTTAAAAAAAGGATGCATTGTTTTAAGTTTATAACTGTAACTTTGCCTTTTTTGCCTTATGTTGATAAAATTGTATGCTTCTTTAGAATCATATGATAATGATTTTACTTAGGTTTGTGAAATTTTGTTTTCTTTTAGGATTTATAGATTTTTGGGTACAGTAGATCATGATCTTATTATTAAGTGGTGCTGTTTTTACTGACTAAATGCAAATGTTCAACATTTTTTTGATAATTGTTGATCTAGAGGGTCCAGAGAATGTTACTACAGTGATTTTATGTATTTTGAGTTTAAAACCTAGGACTAGTTTACAAAAGTAGGTTTTTTTTTTTTTTTTTTTTTTTAAATAATATAACATTTAAAGAATAGTTGGATTGACAGCAATGGTCCTGGAGGCAAAGTTGTTCAGAATGAGGACATCTATATCATATGATATGAAGATCTAGTGGTTGTGTGAATATATTTGCATGTTTTTAGCAAGTTGAGGCCAATTACCATAGAAATTTTGTTTTTGAAGCCGTTTTAACTGTTATAGTGCCACCTATGGTCTGATCTTCATGAAACTTTGCATGCCTGTTTAGCATCATAAAAGGTTGTGTGGATTTAAGATGTAGTCCAATGCAAAATATATGGCTAACACAATAAAACACATCCATGATGGAGAATACACTCACAAACAGAAATTAAATAGTTAAACTGTTATATTAATGTTCATTAAGCATTACTACACACACACACACACACACACACATTTTGTTGCATGTAAGAGATTTGTGTATTAAATGGTAGGTGACAAAATGTTTAGTGCAAGTCTTTTTAAGATTTTATATATAGTTTTCAGGTTTCACTGTAATCATAATCTTGTATTATTGTCAAATATGATATATGTGTTTAAATGAAGTGTTAAACTTTGACTAAATGTGATTTGAAATGTTATATAGTGATTTAGTCTTTGCATGAATTGAAATGAATGAAATGAATGGAAATCAATCTGTGAATAGCAGTGTTCATTTCAATGAGCCATTGGTGGTCTTCTACTGCCATCTAGTGGTTATAGTTGTAATTTCATGACATTTTAAAGAGATGCATTGTTTTTAAGCTTTATAACTGTTACATTGCCTTTTTTTGCCTGATGTCTTTAAAATGCAGGCTTGTTTAGAATCATATGATGATGATTTGACTTAGGTTTGTGAAATTTTCTTTTCTTTTAGGTTTTATAGACTCGGGTACAGTAGATCATGATCTTATT
>NW_026128373.1:0-9992 GCF_022985175.1 Labeo rohita
GTAAGATGTTTATGATTTAGAACAGTGGTTGTCAATTACAGTCCTCAGGGCTCAGTGTTCTGGACATTTTGCTTATTTCTGAATCTGACATACACAGTTCAGTTCATGGATATTTTTTCTAATGAGCTGATGACCTGAATCAAGTGCATTAAATTAAGGAGACATACAAAATATGCAGTGCAGTGGGCCTTCACTGAGAGTGTTTATATTCTATGCATCTGTAAATGATGTAGGTTTTGTTTGAAACACCTAATGCCTTGTTCCTCAGAAAAAGTGCTACAGCACAATTTCAACATGATAAAACAATAACAAACACTTCTCAAGTCATTTTTTTTATAATCTTCATGCTTTTTTTTTTTTGCATTTATTGCACAAAATGCAATTAAGCACAACAAGAACACTATTTTCTTAAAATGAAAAGTTAAATTTGTGTGTGTGTTTATTTGACAGAAAGTGCCAAAGCAAAGATGATTCACTCATAACAGCCAAAATCTGAGTTTGTTAAAAAAAATATATGTATATATATATATATATATATATATATATATATATATATATATATATATATATATATATATATCTTTGGTTTTGTTAATTAGAAATAACTAAGGTAACATTGAATAACTTGATGAGTGTCTTTATAAATTTGTCTTTATAAATTACACATAGAGAGTGGATATTTCTTTTTGATCGGCTGTCTACTGAGGTACTGGTAAGCTGCCCCAAGTGATAAGCTGATATGAATTACTTTAGATAGCTCCATTTTATTTTTCTGTAGAGTTGTTTTGAGAGTGTCCCCCTAACTAATTGTTTTCTCACTTTTGAAGTTCCTTTTTCAAAACTGAATTTGTTGAATTTGGAAACCATTTAAATATGCTTTGTAAAACCTTAATGTATGCTGTATTTTATGGGAATATTCTCTGTAAATCAACTTTGAAATTGTATTTTTTTTTTTTTTTTTTGTAAAAAAATGCTATGTAAATAAATTTGAATAAAAATGAAAGCATTTCTCCTAAGGTATATATATATATACACACACACACTACCAGTCAAAAGTTTGGACACACCCTCTAATTTAATGTTTTTTCTTTATTTTCATGACTATTTACATTGTAGATTCTCATTTAAAGGGGACATCGGATGCCTATTTTCCACAAGTTTATATAATTCTTTAGGGTCTTAATGAAAAGTCTATAATATACTTTGGTTAAAAATTCTCAATGGTTGTGTAAAACAACACCCTTTTTACCTTGCTAAAATCAGCTCTCCAAAAATCATCTCATTCTAGTCGAGGCTGCTTTAAATGCAAATAAGCTCTGCTCGCCCCGCCCCTTTTCTCGCCGTGATGTGACGAGTCGGTTTACTTTAGCCGCGTTTAGCCGCTAAACTTGCTAACTAGCACATTATTAGGAAAGGCGATCGCAAAGATTTATAAAAAAACCCCTTATATTCACTTCTGCTGTAAGTGAAGCTGGATAATGAATGATTTGCATGAACATAGATGGATATATGTAGATCGGAGGGCACATTCCCTTCACAGACAAATGTAATCTACTGCGTCTCCAGCGGCTCAGATGTCGGGAGTAAATGACGACCACTACGTTCATTATTACATCCAGCAACACAACACCTCAATCGCTCAATCGGAGATATTCTTGTCTAACTTACATCCCTGCTCTGGCAGTGAAACAAAGAGGACGGACGTTCATGTCAATCAACTATTGTGGGAGCGGCCTCTGTCGGTGTGACGCCACAACGGCAGGCATCTGAGAATAGCTCGATTTGAAAAAGGGGATATTATTTTTACAGATTAATTAAAAACCACTGCATGGATTTTTATCATTATAGGGTAGATTTGTACATACACTGCCAACACACATTAATGTTCAAACAACATGTAAAAGTGAACTTAGCATCCGTTGACCCCTTTAAGACATCAAAACTATGAATGAGCACATATGGAATTATGTAGCAAACAAAAAAGTGTGAAATAACTGAAAACATATTTTATATTTTAGATTCTTCAAAATAGCCACCCTTTGCTTTGATTACTGCTTTGCACACTCTTGGCATTCTCTCGATGAGCTTTATGAGGTAGTCAACTGAAATGGTTTTCCAACAATCTTGAAGGGGTTCCCAGAGATGCTGAGCACTTGTTGGCCCTTCTGCCTTCACTCTGTGGTCCATCTCATCCCAAACCATCTCGATTGGTTTAGGTCAGGTGACTGTGGAGGCCAGGTCATCTGGCGCAGCACTCCATCACTCTCCTTCTTGGTCAAATAGCCCTTACATAGCCTGGAGGTGTGTTTGGGGTCATTGTCCTGTTGAAAAATAAATGACGGTCCAACTAAATGCAAACCGGATGGGATGGCATGTCGCTGCAGGATGCTGTGGTAGTCATGCTGGTTCAGTGTGCCTTCAATTTTGAATAAATCCCCAACAGTGTCACCAGCAAAGCATCCCCATCACACCTCCTCCTCCATGCTTCATGGTGGGAACCATGCATGTAGAGACCATCGGTTCACCTTTTCTGAGTCGCACAAAGACACGGCGGGTGGAACCAAAGATCTCAAATTTGGACTCATCAGACGATAGCGCAGATTTCCACTGGTCTAATGTGCATTCCTTGTGTTTCTTGGCCCAAACAAATCTCTTCTGCTTGTTGCTTTTCCTTAGTAGTGTTTTTTTTAGCAGCTATTTGACCATAAAGGCCTGGTTGGCGCAGTCTCCTCTGAACAGTTGATGTAGAGATGTGTCTGCTAGAACTCTGTGTGGCATTAATCTGGGCTCTAATCTGAGATGCTGTTAACTTGTGATTTCTGAGGGTGGTGACTCGAATGAACTTATCCTCAGCAGCAGAGGTGACTCTTGGTCTTCCTTTCCTGGGGTGGTCCTCATGTGAGCCAGTTTCGCCGTAGCGCTTGATGGCTTTTGCAACTGCACTTAGGGACACATTCAAAGTTTTTGCAATTTTCCGGACTGACTGACCTTCAGTTCTTAAAGTAATAATGGACTGTCATTTTTCTTTACTTAGCTGATTGATTTTTGCCATAATATGAATTCTAACAGTTGTCAAATAGGGCTGTCAGCTGTGCACCAACCTGACTTCTGCACAACACAACTGATGGTCCCAACCCCATTAAGAAGGCAAGAAATTCCACAGATGAACCCTGACAAGGCACAGCTGTGAAGTAAAAATCATTTCAGGTGACTGCATCATGAGGCTCAATGAGAGAAGGCCAAGGGTTTGCAGCGCTGTCAACAAAGCAAAGGGTGGCTACTTTGAGGAATCTAAAATATAAAGCATATCTAGATTTATTTCACACTTTTTTGTTTACTACATAATTCCATATGTGTTCATTCATAGTTTTGATGTATTCAGTGAGAATCTACAATGTAAATAATCATGAAAATAAAGAAAAAAAACATTAAATGAGAAGGTGGGCCCAACGTTTGACTGGTAGTGTATATGGTAAAAGTATATATAAAAGTGAGCAATATTACATTTGAAAATAAAAATGTGTTCTGCTGTCTGGGGTCTGCCATCAGGAGTTAAAGGGGATGTAATGTGACACACATTTCGTTCTTTCTTTCTTTTTTACTTTTTTCCCCTATGGAATTGAAAATGGGTGAAGGGGGTTTAAACCTTTGTCACTTTTTTCAGTCCTGATGAGTTTGTATCCTTCCATGCACAAGCTTTTTTTGCGGGAGTTAGTGTTAGGGGCTGCTAGAATACAGGGGGCCGCCAACACTGATCTTGCATATGTACCCCCTCTCCCGGGTCCTACTCGCATACCGCACCGAGCGGGTCTCGAACCCCGGTCTCCGGCATGGGAGGCGGGCGCACTAACAAGGAGGCTAAAGAACGTAGCCCCTTGACAAACGTGCAGTTGCGCCCCTGCATGCCAGTAGGTGGCGAAATGCACCTAAAGCTGGCTTGGCAACCGCCATTACAGGTCAAAGAAGAAGAACTCGAATGAATGAAATTGAAAGTAAATCCGATTTTTAAAGTTGTAAAAACAATCTCTGCTATAAAAACAAAGCTGTACACGTGCTCAGCCCTAATGGACATTATTGCACCATACAGTCAGTAAATGAAGCCTGTTAAAAACTGAATCATTACATCAATTATTAAAGTCTAGCTATTAAATCCTTATATAAACTTACAAGTATACATTGAATGTAATTTGAGTCTATTTGAATAAAAACTTATGCCAAATAAATGATGAGCATATAACTAAATGTTACTCTGTTTTCAGGCCTACTAAAAATAAAATCAATATTTTGTAATTAATAGCACAATTCGTTCAGTGTTTTCATTGAACATAGTTATTTATAATATTTGTAATGGGAAAAATATATTGTGAATTTGTGAAAATACTTGTTTGTTTGGACGCACAAATATGCTCGGGGAAAGCAACTAATGAAGTATGCCTGATGGGTGAATGTGAAGGCTAAATCAATGATGAACTTATGCTGTTTGTTTCATGTGTTACTTTATGAATGCAGCCTCTCTACGCCGGAGTCAAGTGAGCCGCCATCTGTCAACAAGCGGTCAAGCCACCCGCCGCCTGAAGACAGGCATAAATAAAAACTGCGTAGCAACTTCGAAGCGGCGATTGAGTTTCCCACAAATCTGACTGAAATTCGTAATGACGTGAGGCTGTAATGTGATTGGTTATCAAGGCACACGTGATCTAAGTTGACCATTAAGCTTTCTCAAATAGGATTCGCGTTAACATACACTCCTCCCAGTAAACCGGGTTTAAAGGGTTAGGCGCACAAACTGTGCTAATCGAACTAGGCGCGGGTCTGTGATGTAATCAGACAGCTAAAAACACGCGGACAAACAAAAGGAAAATGAGTCAGAGTCTGCTGTGATATTTTCTTTGTAAAAAATGAAGATTCGATTTATTTTGATCTCGGTCTTCATGTTTTTACTCGCACAAGGTAAGACTATTATGTTACAATCCGTTCTAGTGAGCCATTAAAACGAATGACCATTAGTACGACGTTTTTATAAAAAACGAAAATTTATTTCCGAAAGCGCTACAGTAATACATGTTAAATCTTTTAAATCGGTACATAGCCTAAAACAAGTGCATAATTTGAGTCGCTTTTAAATAAAAGCTTTAGCCAAATAGATTATGTACATGAACATCAAGCAAAATGTAGTGGGCTACTTTTTATCACGTAGTAGGCTAGGCTACTAAAATAAAATTTGTATTTTGTAAGCAACAGCACCAAGTAATGGCAGCAATCAATAGCAGCAAGTTTTCTATAGATAATTTTCATCTAATATTCATGATGTTCATCATGGGAAACATTTGTTATGAATCTATGGTTGTATGAAGCGCCGTAAGTTTAGTTTCGATATTGGCTGCAAGGCTGCTTAAGGGATTGTCTGCAAGTTCCGCTCATAGTACGAAAACCTTTCAAACAAATTCCACCTGCTATATGCTACATTCCTAGTAGACAGCCCGATTTACATGTGATTTTTTGCCAATGCTTCGCTTCCTGTATGTACAGCACACCTCTAAAAATTGCTGTAATTCTGCAAAAAAAAAAAAAAAAACAAAAAAAAAAAAACCCTTAAAAAAAGTTAATGAACGGTTTTTTCTTCTTTTCCTGAAATGCCTAATTTATCTCCAATTACAAAATCACCCATATGTATATATATTATTATTATTATTTTAAAGGGAAGCAAAATCTTACCTGTAGTAAGTCTGCCTAAAAGCTTTGTGATTCGGAAACATGTGTTTTTAAATGTTAAAAGTTGTTGTTGTTGTTTTAATTAATATATGAAGAGTTCAGATGCAAAACCAGCTAAAAGCCATCTCGGTAAAAAAAGAGATAATGATACTGAGTGAATGCTCCTGACACACATAGTATACGTCCATCAAATACTTTTACTTCAAACTCGCTAAATTCCAGCCTCAGCACAATCAGAAGTACTAGTACTTACATAGAAACCTATAGCCAGAAAGAAATGCTGATTTTAAAGAAATACGTCAGATGGATTTAGGGGCTTTTGCATCTGAACTCTTCATATATTGGACATTTTTACACAGTTTGTGGAATTGTCAGACGGTCCCTTAGACACCATGCGAGAGAGCACTTAAAGGTATAAACAAAGCCACTGGAAGGCAAACAAGCCTGCAACTGGTAGGGCAAAATACACATCGTATGATTTGCTGCGGTGCCTACCGTGATCCGAGTTAGCCGTTAAGCTATTTCCAATGACACAGATGAAAACTAGGGAAATGTCTTTGTTTAGTAATCAAAATGTCATTAATAAATGGGAACTATATACATACAGGGCCTAAAACTATTTACTACTGCAGTGACTAAACATATTTACAATGTTTTTATTTTTTATTTTATTTTATTTTTTTTGTTTTTTTCTATTAAATGCATTTTCCCTCAAATTTTTACATATTAGCCATTCAACATTACAGTATTGAAAGCCATTATTTTTAACATTAATAGGCTCTAAAATGTATAACAACTTTTAATTTGAGTGATTTTAAAACAATCTTAACATAAACTATAAATTGTATATGCATAAACTATACAGATTAATCTTTATTCAAGCTACAAAAGTTAATCATCGACTAGAGCAGTCGAGATGATGTCTCTGTTTCTTTTGTTCTTTGACAATGACAGACTTCAGCAGGTTTCACTTTACAAGCAGTGTGCTCTTGTTGCTTATGACAGAACAGCTGATCGCGACTATCTTGTGTTCGGAAGAGATTGTTTTATTCACTTACGTCAGAAACAGCGTGTAAGGTCCCATCCACTGGCCCAAAAAGCAAAGTCCAGCACCTGGGTGAAGGTGTTCTGCATGTATGACTTTTCTGGCGCTTCTGTAAAAAAAGTAACTTGATTTATTAAAACTTTGATTTCTATTGTAATTCTGACTCCTTCCTCGTTTAAATCTGACTCCAGTTTTAGGTGTTTGCAAATTGCGATTGTAATTTTGGACCCTGGTCGTAATATTAGTTGTGTCGTAATTTAGATATCTGATTATTTCGGATTCACTATACTTTCAATTATTTGTTCATTGGGGACCTAATGCCTCATTTGAGTCTGGTGTCGGCCGATTGCGCCGATCTCACGATCACAAAAACTCCAGTCTGATGTTTAGTCAGAGGTCTGTAGGTGACTAATACTCTTTTTGACAGCCGCCTACTGCTTGCCTTCACAAAAAGTGTAGTTTACTTTATTCTTCTCCCGTACAACTTGCTAACATTAGACAGAAATCAGGAGATCTCAGATGATGTGCCTACTGCTCCATTGAATCCTGAACCTGCAGTTTGCTCTATCCTGGCCGTAATTTGCAGTAAAGCCTCCTCGCAATCTACTAGTAATAATGATTTCAGAAGAGTCTAAAATGAATCAAGAAGTAACATTTTATTTTCCCAGGCATAGTAAAACATAAATCAAAAATAGTAAATTCAGTCAATCAATGGAGCAAATACATCAATTAACAAGAATGCATTAACATTTAGTTGCACAACTGATCAGCATAAGACATCAAATAAGAAATAATTACAAAGAGTCAGCATACCTGTCAAATAGAGAGATACACGGCAGTTGTGTGGGAAGTTCTGCTTACAGATGCTTCCCTGACTGTTTCACCAATCCTCTTTAAATACCCAAATCATAACAAAACATTCATAAATTTTGCATAATAAAGACTTCACAGGACTTTGCTGGGACAGGAGGTGATCTAAAAGCCATACCTAACCTGGGGTAAAAAAGTAACATCTGGCAAAGACCTTATCAGAGGCACAACCCACACCGGTGGAACAGAGTTCTCCTCAGATTTGAGATCTTTATTTTTGGTCTGTTCCACTGATGTGGGACTGAGATCATATTTCCAGCCGCAATGAGACAATAAAAATGATACCAAACATGAAAAGGTTATGATCATGAATTTTGAAGAAAAAGTAAATGCATTATGCAATTGTCTCCCAACACTTCTAAGTCACCTTTTAGTGACCTGGACCATATTCCCAGGAGGCAAAGAGGGGGCTTAAGGATGGGTAAAGGGACAGATCAACAAATGGTCTTTCTTCCATATCTTCCTGTCAGATTAGAAAGTTTATTGTCTTGTTGCATGGCATGTGTTGTGAGAACTCCTTGAGTTTTAGCTTCACGAGGAGATCAAGGCACCCTTTCAAGCGCATCTCTTTAAAAACTGGCTGTTGTTTTTACTACATTGCATTGTTATATTTCGTAAAAGTTTTACCCACCGACTGGCAACTGACACTGTTACATATACTCGCCAATGCCGATTTTTACTCGCATTTGGCGCTTGGCGAGTGTTAATTTTAGGCCCTGATGAACTTCTTTTAACCACTTTAAATGCTGACTTTAGTTAGTAATAAATAATAAATAAATAAATAAATAAATAGTTCTATTCTTCATGGCTAAAGTAGCAGTGTCCAACCAAGTAATCAGCTATAACTCTACTGGTAAAAATAATCAAGGCACAGTTGTCTGCAGGCTATATTGGTTGGGCTTGGACAGTGTATTTGCAATTGTGTTGTAAAATGGGGGACATTTCCAGGCACATGACACCAAAAAAACAAACAAACAAAAAAAACTTCATGTTGTATAACTTTGTTTGGCTTATAATTAACTGTTAATTTCTTCTCCAGGTGTTTCTGGTGTTGAGAAAGATGAAGTGTCAGCATTTGTGATGACGGGAGATTCAGTCACTCTACACACTGGTGTTACAACAAACCAACAAGAAGATATAATATGGTATTGTAATAACATTCGTATCGCTCAAATCACTGGAGATCTCAGGTATATATGTACAGACGTTCAGTGTAATAAAGGTACTGAAAGATTCAGAGACAGACTAAAACTGAACAATCAGACTGGATCTCTGACTATCATAAAAATCAACACTGCAGACACTGGAATTTATGAATTAAAGATCTTCAGCATTAGAAGCAGCAGTAAAAAGACTTTCAGTGTTACTGTTCATGGTGAGTTATTTAACACATTTATCGAACAAACCCATTTAAAACATGACATCTTTAAAGGGCTCAGTTTGAAGTAAAACTTTTTTCTCCTATCTGTTTTTATGAGGTGTTTGTTTGAATAAAGATTTCATGTGAAATACGTTTATAAAATGTGCACAAAACAAAGATACATGTTGCTTTTTAAATATCCATAAATTTATCAACTGTTGGTTTGTGTTTTAGAAGTTTCTGCTGCTGATGAAATGGAGAGAAAGTCAGTAAAGGAGGGAGAATCTGTCACTTTAGATCCTGGTGTGATGAAAAACCCAAATGATTTTATGACGTGGCATTTTAATGACATTTGCATCGCTGAAATCAGTGAGGAACCCGAAAAGATCTGTACAGATGATCATTGTAAAGATGGCGATGAGAGATTCAGAGACAGACTGAAACTGGATCATCGGACTGGATCTCTGACCATCACAAACACCACAATCACAGACTCTGGAGTTTATCATCTACAGATCAACAGCAGCAGTTTCAGCATAATTAGGAGCTTTAGTGTTACCGTCACTGGTTAGTATCATTTAGTTTAGTTCCTTTAAGCAACTTTAAAAATAGTTCAATTTAATTATTTATTTATTTAATTAAATCAATCAAATCATTTTTTTTTTTTTTTTTTTTCATTGTGGATTTTTTTTTTTTTTTTTTTTTTTTTTTTTATTGTTTCATTGTGTTTGAAAATGAGAGCTTTGACTCAGTATCAAATGGAGTGGACAATTTCTAGAAACATTTCAAAAATTTCTAACTTTTTCCAAAATGTCTAGTATGTTTCTGATATTTACTGGAAAATTTCCACCTGTTTGCAACCCTAGTATTACACTATAATAGAGATATCACCTTCATGTCAAGTGATACAACCAAGACATGCACTTTACAAGAGTAATGTTAACATTAAAATGAGTCTTTTCTGACATGTCAGTGATGCTGTTTTGGCTTCAAACCCACCAGATC
>NW_026128374.1:0-110021 GCF_022985175.1 Labeo rohita
TTACTCTGTGCAGATACCCCTTGATGGCTGTCCCGAGACCCATACACATCGACCCCCTCACCTGTGTATGAAGCTACAAACTTTAAAGGACAACTAGACCCACTGGCGAGCCAACCGTCACGGAAGACAGAACATTAAAAAATAAAAAATAAATAAAACACAACGCAGAGAATTAAATGAAAGAACTTCAGTCATCCATCAACATGATCAAGATTGCCGTTCTAGTAATCATCGTGAACATCGCACAAGCTATAGACTACTCACTTGTGCACAAACATGGTGGTCAAGAACTCTTGGAGCCTTAATCCCGTCTTATGGTGTCATACAGGCCCTGGATCAAGTCAGAAGCTTACGAATTCTGTACAGAAACTAGCTAATGATACAGCTTTGGCCCTAGGTAACATCACGGACACTCTTGCTTCGCACAAGATAATGATCTTACAGAACAGAGTGGCCTTGGATTACATTCTTGCAACGCAAGGGGGAGCCTGCACCATTATTGGCCCTGAATGCTGCACCGGGTTAATGGATCCAACAGAGAACTTGAACAAAATCCAACGAGACATTCTTGATCTTTCAGAAAAATTACACCAAATGACTGAAGATAATTCTTCATGGTTCGGAGAACTGTTAGGTAAACCCTGGCTGTGGATCAAGGAAATAGCAATTCTGCTGTTATTCTTCCTACTGGTATACTATCTATGCGTCCACAGTATCAAGTGTTTCATTCAACAAATGACTCACAACCATCATGAGGAAACAACAGTTCCAACCAGAAAAGACTATTACCCGTAAGAACTTAACGGACCCTAGAAGCATGTTTGTTTCTGTGTCAGCATGCTGTTCATCACTACAGACAATCAACACAGAACTTTTTAAGTGTTTAAATTTGTATTATGTGAGAGTTATTAAAACTCTCAAAGGGGGGACTGTAGGATTACAAATTTAAGAATCTGTTGAAAATATGCTGATCCTATGTTCTGACATAGCATCACAATAAAACTAAGGTAAAGTACATTGTATTTAACATTTAAGGTAAATATGAGGTTATCAGACAAATGATTTTCTCAAGCAAAGTTTGTAGCAAGATGTCCCTGCCAGTTCCTGTTCTTTTATTGTAAGTCAAATGAGCCAGATTACTGAGATGTTCACCTTTTGTTTGTAATGGCTCTCGGTGCCTCTGCCCAGTCTTTGAGTAGTTATGATGATTGGATTAGGACTGGTGTAAATAGGGCACTTGGCTACACTTGAGTACTTCATTTGCATGCTTTGTTTAGGATCGTCACCCAGGTGCTTTGTCTACATTTTAGGGGACTGCCCCCTAAATGTATATAAACTACAATGTATCACTGCCTTAGTCAGACTTTTGAGGACTGCAGAGCTACGCAGCGCATTCTCAATAAAGAATTCTGCTGAAGATACCCAAGAGTCTCCTGGTCTTCGCTTCTGAGTTTCCAACAACTTGTTAAAGCCGGAGTGTTAATAGAAACCAACAGTTATTGCAACACTCCTATCTATCCTATACTTAAAGCAAACAAAACTAAATGGCGTCTTGTACATGATTTAAGAGCAATAAATTCCTTAGCGTTCACCAGGTTACATCCTGACCTTGAGTCTGTCCCAATTCCTGAAGCAGAAATTTCTTACTTTGTAGATGGATCCAGTTTTAGAGATCATTTGGGAATCCATACAGGATATGCAATAGTAAGAAAAGATGGAGATAGTTTTGTGCCTGTAATATCTCAACACTGCGCACAGCCATGCTCTGCACAGTTAGCAGAATTAAAAGCCCTTACAACTGCATGTCAATTAGCAGAAGGACAGACAGCGAACATCTTTACAGATTCTGCATATGCTCATGGCGTGTGTCATCTTTTTGGAGCAGTATGGAAACAGAGAGGTTTTAAAAAGAGTGATGGAACCCCCATACAGCATGCTGAGCAGATAAGTCAACTAATTTCTGCTATGATGTTACCAAAACGAATAGCAATCATCAAATGTCAAGCACACAAAAAAGGAAATGACTTTGTCATTAAAGGTAACAACATAGCAGGTAGGTAGGGGGAGGTAGTAAGGAAAATTAAAAACCAAGGTTATTGGTCACCATACTTGTATGCAATGGTATCAGAATTTTTGTCTTCCTGTGAAACTTGTGCCAAGTATAATGTCCGAAAAGGGATAACAATGCCAATAGGGCATATACCCGTGCCAGAAGGTCCTTTTAAACACTTGGTGATGGATTATGTGGATATGATAAAACGAGTACAAGGCAAAAGATACATGCTTGTTGTTGTTGACAGATTTAGCCGTTGGGTAGAAGCAGTACCTTCAGCAGATGAAGGAGCAGGAACGGTAATAAAATTTTTGACAAGGGAAGTGTTTCCCAGATTTGGGATCCCATCAGTAATAAGTTCAGACAACGGACCATCGTTTATCCAAAAGACTTTGAAACAAGTGTTGCAACACTTAGGAATAAAACAAAGACTAGGATGTATCTACAGACCGCAGGCGCAAGGCACGGCGGAGAAAGTTAATGGGATTCTCAAGTCCAAAATCAACAAAATATGTGCAAGTACTAAACTTAATTGGGTTGATGCTTTGCCTCTCGCACTAATGAGCTACTGCATGCAAACTAACAGAATTACACATCTAACACCGCATGAAATGCTTACTGGTCGACCAATGCCTGTACCATACAGCAGAGGCCCTTACAAAGGACCCCCATTAGAACAACTGCAAATGGAATTAAGATTGTACATGAAAAAACTAACTGCTATCCATAAAGCTATTTGTGTGCAGGAAAAGAAAAGAGAGCCGTGTGAGGAGACAGAGACGACACGTCCAGTCGTTCCAGGTGACCAAGTCTATCTAAGGGTATTCCGAAGAAAATGGAATTAACCAAGAAGGGAGGGACCCTATAAAGTGACAGCCGCAACTCCAACAGCAATCCAGGTAGAAGGAAGCAACACCTGGTACCATCTGAATCACTGCACAAGAGTTCCTAAACCTAAGGTCAGAGAAAGCAGACACGAAACAACTGAGCAAGAGAATCCACAGGTGAAGGACAAAGAAGGGCAAAATGGAGCAAAGGAAATTGAACAAACTAATGAGAATAATGACTCTGACAACATGTCTGATCATCCTATGCTCGTCGCAACTTCAAACCACAATCAACACCACTACTCCAAACCCCACAACTCAGACTCTCAACCACACTTCCCTTCCATCAACTTCTCAACCCTCTACGAGACCTAGTAACATCTCGATTTCAATTACAGGAGAACCAGGATTGTGTGGAAAACAACGAAGAAACAGCGAAAACACTTACAGCATGTATGAGGGTAATGATAAACTAGATGTGTTATGGGAAACTGCTCAAAGTAATCAGTGGTATGAGTGGGCAACTTTCACAACAATGGAACTAAAGAAAAAAAAGATTGCCTATTTTGTTCTAAATCACCAATGAGCCAAGTGATAGTAGTCCCTAATCCATTCACTTATGAACGTTGTGCTATATTCAACAGAAACTTTTGTCATTTAGGAAGAGACTTCAGGCCTCATTGTCCAGCTGAGTGTCTAGGCTCCCTAAGCAATGCTAAACAAAAACCATTTCTCAAGCATATACCTCGACTAAGAGCTAAATGTAAAAGCTTAGATATAACTGAAGATTTGAAAATACAAGTCGATCAAGTAGAGATTCCACTATGGTACACCATAGACTACAGCAAAGAATATGAGTGCTTTGTTAACCCCACAGGGGTTGTAAATGTGGGACAATTCAAAGGGAAATGCAGTGTCATTTGGGATATAGATACAGCAATATTTCGAAGTGTTGATGATTCTAGAGATTTTCCACCCCTTCGGGCATCAGGAATGAGCAAAGGCGAACAAATATGGCCAGCTAAAACCTGTAAAAATCAAACTATATCATTACCTAATGCAGACCCTATATAAGGACCAAAGTATAGCATTAGCTGATTTCTTTTGGATGTGCGGAAAAAGGAAACTTTTGTCTGCCCTACCATTAGGATGGAGAGGTAAATGCACAAGAGTACGATTAGTGCAAGAACTCCATATAATAGAGTGGGATTCAAAATCCTCATTAGGAAGAAATGAAACAATTAATCACAGAGTTAAGAGAAATTATATACCCGATCCTAAAGTATATATAGATTCCATAGGTCAACCCAGAGGTATACCGAATCAATTCAAAGCACGAGATGAAGTCAAATCAGGTCTTGAATCAATATTCATTTGGATTTCACAAAATAAAAATACAGAATGGATAAATTACATATACTACAATCAACAAAGGTTCATTAATTATACTAACGAAGCATTAATTTCTTTAGGAGAACAATTAGATGCAACAAGTAAAATGACATGGCAAAATAGATTAGCCCTTAATTGGATGCTAGCTGACAAAGGAGGGGTATGTGTCTTATTTGGAGACCAATGTTGTACCTATATCCCTAATAATACAGCACCTGAAGGAACATTTACAAAAGCCATGGCTAAACTTAAAGAATTACAAATAGAGATGGCAACTAACGCGGGAAGAGACGAAAAAACATGGGATTGGTTCAATTTAAAATTAGGATCATGGGGAGCATGGCTAGCAAAATTAGGAATACTCTTGGGAGTGACAATTGGAATAGGAGGATTGCTATTTTGCTGTATACTACCATTATTAAAATCCCTAGTTATCAAGGCCACAGTTAAACAAATGGACATGTTAAGGTATCAAGATGACGAAAAAAAGAATCTGACTCAACATGAATGTTATCAAGACTTGCTTTACAAAACTGCATTGCAATTACATCTGGCAGATGAGATTTCAACTTCTTCTGATGATGAATAAGGCAAATCTATCTGTAATCTACATTTTATTATATGTGTTTTATTTCAATATCAAATGATATGTATCTTATTTTGATTTATTTTTGTTTAGTATTACTCCTATGTACTTTTATTTTCATTGTATTCTACATAACTGTGATAACCACAGGCAAGGCGAACCAACCGCACGCACATGCTTCAACAAACTATGTTAATGGAAAGATATGTTAAGGTGTCAGGGTCTTTTACTCCCTTCTAGCCAAAAGATAAGAGGGGAGATGTTTGGCCCTGACATCTTCCGGAATGCCGTGGCATGATTTAGTTAATTGATAATGAAACATAGTGACTTTATTTTTGTCACTGAGTAATAATTACTAAGAGGCTGGATCTTGACGCAGCACTCCGGAAAGGTGAGACGTAAACGTCTCAAAGGGGGAATGTGAGGAAGATTTTATTAACTTAAATATAGAGGAATTGTGTCCAAATTAATCTACCATTATAGTTCTACTCTATATGTTGCTGGGCCAGCACATCCTGTGTTATTATAGAAACCAGAAGTATAGAAAAAGGGCCCCACTAGCAGAGTTGTACCTCATGTTATTGTAGAGGCCCTCTAAGAGGCCTTAAGGAAAACCATCTGTTTCCCATGGAAGTGTTTACCTTAGGGGACACCCCCCCCCCATGATTTAGGTTAACATGCTTACGTGGAGACCACTATATGTTTTCAACCATGTAAAGATTAGTTCTCTATAGTGCTTGAGACCACAATAAAGTCTATCTTTTGGCATCCAAACCCAAGACTCAGAGTGATTCTTAGATGGGAAAGAGGGGAGACCACAACACTTTCCATGTTTTGATGCCAGTAGATTACGTTTGTTTGTGAATGGAATGCACCTCCCGATCTACATATATCCGTCTATGTTTGCGCGAACCATTCACAATCCAGCTTCACTTACAGAAGTGAGTATAAGCATTTTTTATCAATCTTTGCGATCGCCTTTCCTTATAACGTGGTAGTTAGGAAGTTTAGCGGCTAAACGCGGCTAATGTAAACAAGACCGTCTTTCCACTGTTTTCGTATGAGACAATGAAGTATAAATTGCTTGTTCTGGTGCGCTCTCTTACAAAAAATCCCATAAGAATCATTTTCACCAAATGTGTAAAATATGATGGTCCTCATAAGGAAAAACCATCCTTACATTTGGGTTGAGTATGACGCTCAACCCTCCTACATCTAACACTGTCAGTGTCAAGAAGGAAATTAAGCTCACTTATTTTCTCTTTCCCTTATATGGAAGTATTTACACTGCATTCAGTCACTGCCAACAATGTCTCCTTACATAATTCAGGGCTCGAAATTGCGACCATTTTGGTCGCATATGCTCCCGAAATTTCATCTATGCGACCTCAAAATATATTTGGGAGCACTGGTGCGAGTGCATGTAAATGTTGTCGTGCGACCTGTTTTAATTTCTCTAAAAAACGTTAACAGTATATGTGTGTTCTGTGTGCTGAATGCTGATACTGTGACCGTTCTGCCGTTGAGATTTTAGATTGGTTAATAATAGCTGTCAATCACTCAGTCAGGTGACGGTGCTAACTACAGCAGGGAAATGTAAATGTAAAGAGGTGAAGAAGAGGAAAAATGAAAAGAACACTGACAGATTTCTTTTGCAAACCACCTGAAGTTATAAATAATGGCGCTGGTGATAGTGATCATGTGGTGAATGTTGATTCACCAGCGGAAAAGAAGGCGTACAGTTTTCAGAGAGAATGGCTGAAAGACTTCGAGTGGCTCCGCTATGAAAATGGCTCTATGCGCTGCATTCACTGTAAAACCTGGGGGATGCAGGTAACACAGCGTTTGCCACTGAATCTACGCACTTTAAGCGTGAGAGCTTGGTCAAACACGGTGAGAGTGCCAAACACAAGAAATGCAGGGACAAGTGTGTGGCAAAAAGTTCAGTATCATCAGGTTCGATCGTTAAGGCTTTTAATTGTCAGGATACTGCCAGCCGTTCCGTGCAGTTGGCAGAACTGAACTTAAAATTTAACACTGCATACGCTATCGCCAAAGAAGAGCTCGCCTTCACTAAATTTAAACCCATGTTGCAGCTAATGAAAAAGAACGGTATTGCAATTAACATGACATATGCAAATGACAAGTCATGTGCCAATATCATTGGCGTAATAGCAGATACCATCCATGAGAACACTGCAGTTAAAGTATCATCAGCCCAGTACATCTCATTCATGATCGATGGAAACACCGATCTGTCTGTCAAGGAGTGTGTGATTGTGTATGTCCGCATCCTGCTTGACGGACTGCCCACAACCATCCTCGTCGGGCATGCTGAGGTGGAACATGCTAATGCTGATGGTAAGTTGTTTCTTCTTCTTCTTTTTTTCTAATAAATTAATTAATAGCCTATTTGGTATTGCATAGTTATTATATATATATATATATATATATATGTATATATTAAAAAAATGGCCGTATATTAGTCTACTATATTAATTTCACTTGTAAAAATTGTATTTAGTGTCTTACTGAATGTGTTTGTTGGTTTTTATATTATAAATGGATCTGTTTGTTAAAGTGTTAATGATGTTAGACCCATTTAAACATGTATTTAACTAGTGGGAAATATTTCAGGAATCCATGCAGCCTCCAAGTCAGCATTTGCTGGTTTTGGGGAGTCATGCCACAACTGAATGCAGAAGACAGTGGCTATGGGAGCTGATGGAGCAGCTGTGAATCTTGGGAAGAAGGGAGGTGTATCAGTGAAACTCCAAGAGGAGGCAGGAAAGCACATCATCCCATTTCACTGCATGCCTCATAGGTGAGCTGATAATGGTCATTAACTCACAGGTTAACAAAAAACTAAGGCTCTCTGTCTTGATAGCAAACTAAATTTTCAGATTTGTACTCTAATTGCACATTATTTTAGATTGGAGCTTGCCCTACTCTCTGCTCAGAAGGATTCACCTTGGGTAGGCAATGTGTACAACCTGCTCCACTTAATTTGGAAGACCTATCACTTCAGTTCTAAATCCAGAAGGGAATTAAAATGCCTTGGAGTCGAACTGGGTGTATCGGTGAACAATCCAAGTGGTGTCAAGGGGACAAGATTGTTGCCACATGTGTCCAGGGCACTGGATGTGCTCCTGAAGCAAGAGAAGAAGGAGGGGACCCTGGAAGATTCTGGGCAGTACACAGCTGTATATGCTCATATGGCTGCATCATCAACAAATGCTGATATAGCTGGTAGAGCAAAGCATGTCAGTGTAAAGTATGGGTGCAAATGATCATGGCCTTTGAAACTGTGTGGAACTTTACCTGCTCTGTCATACCTGTATAAATAATTATCTGCACAGTGCTATGTCTTACATGTATAGATATTGCTCCTGTAAAGTGAGGAAAGGGGAGGTATAAATTTATTGTTTTCTTCTTTGTAGATCAAGGAGACCATGGAGGATGGCTCATTTCTGGCTTTCTGCCATTTCTTGGCAGATTTATTTTCTGCCATCAGTAAATACAGCATGTTACTGCAAAGAAATGATGTGATCCTCCCCCAGGTAAGCTTTACCTTGTAATGAAACAATCAATTATACCATTATTTGAGATCTCAGTTCTTTGCCATGTTAAGACTACAACAAAGTTATGTTTAGATGGAATCACAATAACAGGCAGTCAGCAGCTTGAGGAACCTGATCCTCAACACTGAGGCAATGGCTGTGAGGCCATGTCCAGGTGGAAAGCTGGCTTCCTTTTATGCAGCCATGAAAAGGCAGAGAGATGCTAGGGAGCAAGAGCAGGAGCAGGAAATGCAGCCTCAGTTTATATTTTGGGTACAACCTTTATAAAAGTTTTTCAAGCATTCAACTGAACATTCAGTTGATGGTCATACAGGAAAGTGTTACTGATCATTTTAATTTGTGTCATGTAGGTAGGTGTCTTGTGCAGACAGGATATTACATGAACTGTAATGTTTTTAGTGTAGTGTAGTGAAATTATATATGAAATTAACAGCATTTAGAATCATTTAATTAATTTGCAATGTATACTCTTCATTTTAATTTGTCAAGTGACAAATCCTTTGAGGAAAGGAGAGGCAGAGAATATGGCTAAGGATGGACCAATCAGTCAGACTGCTCCCAGACTTCAGAAGCAGATAGAGACCACCGTTGCTGCAATAGTTAAACAGCTTCGTCTTCGATTCAGCAGCCTGCTTTGTATGTTATTAATCAGGATGTGTAACAGAATATGTAAATGACATACTTTTGATAACCTACACTAAAATAATTGAATTATTCATCATAGAACTAATTATTTAAAAAAAAAACATTAAAACGTTATTTAAAAATATGTGACCCTGGACCATAAATAAGCTTTCCGTTGTTGTATGGTTTGTTAGGACAGGACAATATTTGGAGATACAGCTATTTGATATCTGGAATCTGAGGATGCAAAAAAAAAAAAAAAAAAAAACAATAAAAACTTGGAGAAAATTACCTTTAAAGTTGTCCAAATAAAGTTCTTAACAGTGCATATTACTAATCAAAAATTAAGTTTTGATATATTTACAGTAGGAATTTTACAATATATATTCATGGAACAGGATCTTTACTTAATATCCTAATGATTTTTGGCATAAAACAAGAATCAATAATTTTGACCCATACAATGTATTTTTGGCTGTTGCTACAAATATACCCCAGCGACTTAAGACTGGTTTTGTGGTCCAGAGTCACATTTTATTACAGAAATGTCTTTTTATTGCTTTTCTTTAGGTCAGGAGGAACATGGAACGGACACTGCAGCAACCAAATCGGTCAAATGTTTTCACGTGTTCAACCATGATGTTTGGCCAGAGACAGCAGAGGAGTTGGTTGATTATGGAATAGAGGAGGTCACTTTCCTGTTGGACCATTTTCAAGATGTACTGGAAAGGTAAATCATTGTTAATATTCAAAATACAGACTTCTGATTGTTTGTGTTAAAAGCTTTAACATTAAAAAAACAACCAGTTACAGTTGGATTGTATTTCATTAAGGAACGGCTGTGACTGTGCCCTTGCCATGGAGGAGTTCCAGACCTTGAAAACCCTAGTGTTTATGTCTTTTAAAGACAAGAGCTACCACGGGTTATGGGAAGTCCTTCTGACCAAGGAACCCTATTCCTCAGATTTACAGGTAGGCTAAGTCAGTGGTTCTCAAACTTTTTCAGCAGGAGGCCCCCTTGTGTAGGGTGAATCCTTTTGTGGCCCCCCTCCTCAAATAAAAAAATCATGACGCAAAACATCCTCAAACTTACAATTTTACTTAATTTTAGATTTTAGATTCTGTTTGTAGTCTTTATTTCTCTGGTTTGTTAAATTTACATTTCACAAAATATAACATTGTATTAAAACAGTTTTGACAGTAAAACTAACATTGTCTGAAAAGTGCAACAAAAGTACTGAATACTGAACAGTAATTTATGATGTCCATAGTAGAAGATGAATAGTGAAAAGTTAATTTATATATATTTGTAAAAAAAAAGTGCATTAAACATTTTACATTGATGAATGACAGTGGCTCAAAAGTTTTGTTTGCAACCTGAACAGCAGTCTGATTTTTTTGAGCAATTTTTCTGCAAGAAACGTAAAAAAAAAAAAACTTAAAAAGAAATTGTTTTACAATATAAAAGAAATGTACAATATTATACAAGTTTTACAGTATAAAAGAAATCATTTAATCATTTAGACACATCAATTTAGTAACCACTGTATATATACACACAACCTGCCTTAGTGGGAAGGGTGAGCCTGTCTGTCTTTGCAGAGCTTATCAATTCTGGGTGTTATTGGGGACAGGCAAACTCTCAAGTCATCTTCCACATTAAGCCGTGCCCTGTATTTTGTCTTTATTGCCATCATGGCTGAGAAAGATGTCTCACAAAGATATGTTGTTGGGAAAGGCAGCAATATTCTCATGGCCTGAAGAGCAACTTTCTTGTATTCCTATTCAGCTGTGGGCCAAAATTCTGCTGGGCCCTGCTGATTAAATCTCATCCTGAGAGTACAATCACTGGACAATTCCAACAGTTCATCTTCAGCTTTTCCGCTGAGGCCACTGGCTATCATATCACAAGAAAAGGGATCTCGAACCCAGTCATATTTCTCCATGTCAGTGTCTGGAAAGCAGTGACTGAAATGCTCATTCAGTGAGATGAGGTGACTGGTAATGGTGTTGAGCATGAAGTCCACTCCCATGCCGTTTGTATCCAAAAATTCAGACAGATTTGGAAACATGTCAGTGATGCCTCTTTGTAGTTTATGTACCCACAGGTCAATTTTTCTCCTGAATGCATTTATTTTGTCACTTGCCTCCAATATTGTGGAATAACATCCCTGAATGGACAGATTCAGTCCATTGAGACAACTGAAAATGTCTGCAAGGTAGGCTAGTTTTGCCATCCACTGTTGGTCAGAAAAGAACAGTTCTAGATCAGGTTTGTGTTCTTTCAAAAATTCATGAAGCTCACGTCTCAGTTCGAACACTCGCTCTAAAACCTTTCCACGTGAGAGCCACCGCACTTCTGAATGGAACAGTAGCCGATCATGAGCTGCTCCCATCTCTGTGCATAGTTTTGCGAAGAGACGTGACTTCAGCGATCTTGACTTCACGAAGTTGACAGCCGCTACTACTACTTCCAACACATTGTGCAGATCGGGTGGCACTGACTTCGATGCAAGTGCTTGTCGATGAAGCATACAGTGAGTGGCTGCGATCTTTGGATTTGCGGCTTTAATTCGGGTGACAACTCCTCTCCTGTGCCCAGTCACTGCTGCCGCACCGTCAGTGCAAACAGACACACATTTTTCCCAACTCAGTTGTTCTTCTACCATGAAAGTGTCCAACATTTTGAAAATTTCCTCACCTGTAGCTCTCCCCTCGAGTTCTTCTATTACACTAAAATAATTGAATTATTCATCATAGAACTAATTATTTAAAAAAAAAACATTAAAACGTTATTTAAAAATATGTGACCCTGGACCATAAATAAGCTTTCCGTTGTTGTATGGTTTGTTAGGACAGGACAATATTTGGAGATACAGCTATTTGATATCTGGAATCTGAGGATGCAAAAAAAAAAAAAAAAAAAAAAAAAAAACAATAAAAACTTGGAGAAAATTACCTTTAAAGTTGTCCAAATAAAGTTCTTAACAGTGCATATTACTAATCAAAAATTAAGTTTTGATATATTTACAGTAGGAATTTTACAATATATATTCATGGAACAGGATCTTTACTTAATATCCTAATGATTTTTGGCATAAAACAAGAATCAATAATTTTGACCCATACAATGTATTTTTGGCTGTTGCTACAAATATACCCCAGCGACTTAAGACTGGTTTTGTGGTCCAGAGTCACATTTTATTACAGAAATGTCTTTTTATTGCTTTTCTTTAGGTCAGGAGGAACATGGAACGGACACTGCAGCAACCAAATCGGTCAAATGTTTTCACGTGTTCAACCATGATGTTTGGCCAGAGACAGCAGAGGAGTTGGTTGATTATGGAATAGAGGAGGTCACTTTCCTGTTGGACCATTTTCAAGATGTACTGGAAAGGTAAATCATTGTTAATATTCAAAATACAGACTTCTGATTGTTTGTGTTAAAAGCTTTAACATTAAAAAAACAACCAGTTACAGTTGGATTGTATTTCATTAAGGAACGGCTGTGACTGTGCCCTTGCCATGGAGGAGTTCCAGACCTTGAAAACCCTAGTGTTTATGTCTTTTAAAGACAAGAGCTACCACGGGTTATGGGAAGTCCTTCTGACCAAGGAACCCTATTCCTCAGATTTACAGGTAGGCTAAGTCAGTGGTTCTCAAACTTTTTCAGCAGGAGGCCCCCTTGTGTAGGGTGAATCCTTTTGTGGCCCCCCTCCTCAAATAAAAAAATCATGACGCAAAACATCCTCAAACTTACAATTTTACTTAATTTTAGATTTTAGATTCTGTTTGTAGTCTTTATTTCTCTGGTTTGTTAAATTTACATTTCACAAAATATAACATTGTATTAAAACAGTTTTGACAGTAAAACTAACATTGTCTGAAAAGTGCAACAAAAGTACTGAATACTGAACAGTAATTTATGATGTCCATAGTAGAAGATGAATAGTGAAAAGTTAATTTATATATATATTTGTAAAAAAAAAGTGCATTAAACATTTTACATTGATGAATGACAGTGGCTCAAAAGTTTTGTTTGCAACCTGAACAGCAGTCTGATTTTTTTGAGCAATTTTTCTGCAAGAAACGTAAAAAAAAAAAAACTTAAAAAGAAATTGTTTTACAATATAAAAGAAATGTACAATATTATACAAGTTTTACAGTATAAAAGAAATCATTTAATCATTTAGACACATCAATTTAGTAACCACTGTATATATACACACAACCTGCCTTAGTGGGAAGGGTGAGCCTGTCTGTCTTTGCAGAGCTTATCAATTCTGGGTGTTATTGGGGACAGGCAAACTCTCAAGTCATCTTCCACATTAAGCCGTGCCCTGTATTTTGTCTTTATTGCCATCATGGCTGAGAAAGATGTCTCACAAAGATATGTTGTTGGGAAAGGCAGCAATATTCTCATGGCCTGAAGAGCAACTTTCTTGTATTCCTATTCAGCTGTGGGCCAAAATTCTGCTGGGCCCTGCTGATTAAATCTCATCCTGAGAGTACAATCACTGGACAATTCCAACAGTTCATCTTCAGCTTTTCCGCTGAGGCCACTGGCTATCATATCACAAGAAAAGGGATCTCGAACCCAGTCATATTTCTCCATGTCAGTGTCTGGAAAGCAGTGACTGAAATGCTCATTCAGTGAGATGAGGTGACTGGTAATGGTGTTGAGCATGAAGTCCACTCCCATGCCGTTTGTATCCAAAAATTCAGACAGATTTGGAAACATGTCAGTGATGCCTCTTTGTAGTTTATGTACCCACAGGTCAATTTTTCTCCTGAATGCATTTATTTTGTCACTTGCCTCCAATATTGTGGAATAACATCCCTGAATGGACAGATTCAGTCCATTGAGACAACTGAAAATGTCTGCAAGGTAGGCTAGTTTTGCCATCCACTGTTGGTCAGAAAAGAACAGTTCTAGATCAGGTTTGTGTTCTTTCAAAAATTCATGAAGCTCACGTCTCAGTTCGAACACTCGCTCTAAAACCTTTCCACGTGAGAGCCACCGCACTTCTGAATGGAACAGTAGCCGATCATGAGCTGCTCCCATCTCTGTGCATAGTTTTGCGAAGAGACGTGACTTCAGCGATCTTGACTTCACGAAGTTGACAGCCGCTACTACTACTTCCAACACATTGTGCAGATCGGGTGGCACTGACTTCGATGCAAGTGCTTGTCGATGAAGCATACAGTGAGTGGCTGCGATCTTTGGATTTGCGGCTTTAATTCGGGTGACAACTCCTCTCCTGTGCCCAGTCACTGCTGCCGCACCGTCAGTGCAAACAGACACACATTTTTCCCAACTCAGTTGTTCTTCTACCATGAAAGTGTCCAACATTTTGAAAATTTCCTCACCTGTAGCTCTCCCCTCGAGTTCTTTTGAAAATAACAAATCTTCCATAATTTTACTGTCCCATACATATCGAACATACACTAACAACTGTGCAGCGCTGCTAACATCAGTGCATTCATCAAGCTGAAGCGTGAACTGCTCACACAAACGTAATCTTTCGGTCAGTTGAGATTTCACATCAAAAGAGATGTCTTTGATCCGTCTGCTTACTGTGTCGTTGGATAGCGGTATGGATTTTATCTTGTTTGCGGCCTCCTCCCCGACCATCACTCTGCACATATCTACTGCTGCTGGAAGTATTAATTCCTCTCCGATTGTGTGAGGCTTTTTACATTTAGCTATTCGCAGGGCTGCAAGATATGATGCTTGCTGTGCTTTCTCAGGTATTGTCGCGATGTTAGTCAGTCGTACCTTCTGCTTGATATATTCTTCTTTTTTTCTCTGGAAAAAATCCTTACTTTTATTTGTATGCTCCGGATAAATTGTTGTCAGATGTCGGTTAAGTTTATACAGTTTCAGCGCTTCAACGGATAAAATCTTCAAGCACAGTGTGCACTGTGGTCTGCCGTCACTGTATTCCATAAAACCATATTTTATGTATGAGTCGTCAAATTTACGGAGTTTTGTTTTTTTTCAAGCTAGGCTCCTCTGTATTGACCTTCTCAGCTGAGACACTGCATCCTCTATCTAAAAACTTATCCATTTTAAATTGTCTTTGCATTCATCAGTGTGTTCATGGCTCACCGTTCTGTGCACTGGTACGTCAACGGAGGTTTTGGTGACGTTCAGCGTAGTGTGCTACGTAAAATTTAAATTTACATTTTTTTATACTTCTATTTTTTTTTAAAAATACATTATAGTTTACATAGGTTGACAAGCCTGATTTACATACAGGTCATTTTTTTTTTTAGATTATACAATTTCGATACGGCCCCCCAGCGCCATCTGGCGGCCCCCAGTTTGAGAACCCCTGGGCTAAGTAAATTAATGTCACAGGAGTTAGATTATCAATGTATTTTAGGCTAATTACTTCTACCCTGACAATGAAATTTAAATTATTTTTATTTAAGAACATCCTTCATCTAGCAAAGATCATGTTAGTCCTTCCTGTGTCCTCAGCACTGTGTGAGAGGGGGTTCTCCATCCAAAAGCGCATAAAGTCAGACATTAGAGCTTCATTACACCCCAACACGGTAGAAGATCTAATTCGAATCAGCGTTGAGGGGCCTCCTTTGGAAGCCTTTGATGCCTCAGCCTCAGTCAAAAGATGGATGTCAGAGGGACAGCGAGCCAGAAGACCAAATTTCAAATCCTGGCCACAGCATACGTAAAGCTTCAGTGATTTGTTGTAGCTGGTTGTTGTTAGTGTTGATTGGTGTTGTTTTCAAATTAAAAAAATCTGTTAATATACAATTTGTAGTTGTGGTGCTCATTAATTTTTGGTGGGTGCTCCTAAATTTTTGCTGGTGCTCCTAACTTTTTAAAGTTGGGAGCACCAGTGCTACCAAGTAAAAAAGTTAATTTCAAGCCCTGTAATTCCTGTAAATGTGAGAAAGAGAGGCACAACATTGAGGCAAGAATAGTTGTGGTGGCCACTTGTTCAATGTTCACGATCAGTGTGACGCACAAGTACTAATGAATTAGCGCTCCAATGTTGCTTGGCCCTTTACAAGCAGGTTAGAGAAAATCAAAGGAATGAAAAGTATGTGGACAACAACTACAATTTTGATCGTTATCTGTGTTTTGGTATGAAGTATAAATTGTTTGTTCTGGTGCGCTCTCTTACAACACGTCCCATAAGGATCACGTGTTTAGGCAAGGCAAGGCAAGTTTATTTATATAGCACATTTAGTCAGTAAGCCAAGAGTAGCTGCTCTTTTGTGGCTGTTTAAAAACATTCAAACACATGAGCATCTACCCTTCAAAAACTATCAGATTAAATGCATTTTTGACTACCTCTGGAAGTGGTCTTCAGTGGGCAAACCCAAAACATTTTAGACCCTATTTACACCTGTATTTAGCATCATGCACTTCTGACTGGATTGACAAAACACATTTTAATGCCAGATATAAACTGAGTCTAAAAAGCAGACACATAAGCAGACCAACCCCTTTTCATCAAATGTGTAACATATGACCGTCCTCACAAGGCAAAACCGTCCTTACATTTCATGTCAGCGTCACGCCCATCCCCCGACACACATGTTGATGAAAATTAACAAACAGAGAGGAGTATATTTTACTCAGAGAGTGAGTCGTCCTAAGAATGTCTTTAAGACAATAGTCCATGTAAAAGAGCCTAGTATGATGATCAACCCTCCTACATCTAACACTGTCAGTGTCAAGAAGGAAGTTAAGTTCACTTACTTTCTCTTTCCCCGATGTGGAAGTATTTACACTGCATTCAGTCACTGCCAACAATGTCTCCTTACATAATTCCTGTAAATGTGAGAAAGAGAGGCACAACATTGAGGCAAGAATACTTGTGATTGTACACATTTTCTGTGGTCAAAAACCAAATGTGAGTCAGTTTGAAAAAATATGATGATACTTTTCTTTTAAAGAGGAATGTCTGAATAACAAATAATGTTAAAACTAGAGATGTATCTTGTTTCTTTTTTGTCAAAACAACTGCATTGAACACTGAAGTCTGAGTGCCATAAATATTGTTTTTCCAAAGTTTGTGTGCCTATTACTCAAGAAGTATTAAATATATCGCAATACAATTTTAGATTATAGTTCTTCATAAACTTTTCTTTTAGAATCTTAATTTTTAAGGCCCTGCATCATTCAGTCCCAGAGATATGGGAATGTCAATGAATATTGAATATTACCCATTATCAGTGGTTGAAAACCAAATGTTAGTCACTTTGCTGTATGCTGATACATATTTTTTAAAGAACAGTGTCTGAAGAAATAACGCTCAAATTAGAATTGTATCTTGTTTCCCTCTATCAAAACATTTGCATAGAACATAGCTGTTTGATTCTCATAAATATTCTTTTTCCAAAATTTGTGTGCCTATAACTCAAGTAGTATTACAGTTATCTTAATATGATTTCAGATTCTGGTTCTTAAGAAACTTTTCTTTTGGAATCTTTATTTTTAAGTCCCTGTACAGTTTAATCCCAGAGATATCGAGATCTCAGTGCAGCTCCAAATTTAGTATTGTTGCCATTTTCAATGGTCAAAAACTAAATGTGGTTTTGTGTTTATGTAGTCATTACTGTTTACAATGCAAATATGCGAATAATAACAGCAACCCAGGGATTAGGATTGTACAGTGTGACAAGTCAGATTATGAATGACCAGGATTTATTGTTAACTCTAGGTAAAGTATGAACAGTGTCAAATGTAAAATAAGATTACCCAGGATTCTATTTTCCCAGGGTTTAGAATTACCCAGTGTTAATTATTTCAAGTGTGAGACGTTAAATGTTTGAGGTAATATCAGTGATTCTGCCAAATGTGACCTTTAGCAGTAGATACTACTTGTTCCCTATCTGTCGTACACTCTGAGTTGTGTCGAGTAGTCTACAACACTAAGGGGTCGCTCTTGGGAGCCCAAACACCTCTGATAGTTTGAGAAAAGGCCAATGAAATTGGGTGTGCAGAATTTGCATAGCTGGCCACGCCCCGGGCATCCGGGTATAAATAGGGCAGGGCATGCTCTGCTCACTCATTCTGTTTCTTCGGAGTCGGATACAGCGTCTCCCTGTGAGAAGCTGCACCATTCACCTCTTCGTCGTTGGATTCATAGCGACAAGCATCGGTCTCTCCCTTCTCTTACTCAGATGAGTGTTGTGAGAGTTCCCCTGCGTGCTTCGACGGCGATCTTGAAGAGCAATCTTCCTCCTAAAAGAGAAATTTCTCTGAAAGAGTTGGCACGGTTGGGATTGTGTGCTGGTTAACATACCTTTCCCTCCGTGTTCTTCTGGTTGCGGCTACCTCCCCGAACGATCGACATGACCGTTGTATTCAGTGTTGAGAATCTCACGCTGATGCAGCGCTTATTGTTGTTTCACGTTTTGCTGGCGAAAACATGATCTGGGCACGTTTTGCTCATGAGCCATGTGCTTTTACGTGAAGCCGCGCCTCACCTCGACTGCTCCGTTCCGGTCCTTCTACTTCCGGGTACGAGGCCGCTACGGTGCGTCAGTGGGGAGCAATTCGAAGCGAGAAAGGTTCCGCCGGGTGAAACCCCGCGAAAACTCTCGCTCCTCGCGTCCTGCGATCGAACGAAAACATAAGCAGACCAACCCCTTTTCATCAAATGTGTAACATATGACCGTCCTCACAAGGCAAAACCGTCCTTACATTTCATGTCAGCGTCACGCCCATCCCCCGACACACACGTTGATGAAAATTAACAAACAGAGAGGAGTATATTTTACTCAGAGAGTGAGTCGTCCTAAGAATGTCTTTAAGACAATAGTCCATGTAAAAGAGCCTAGTATGATGATCAACCCTCCTACATCTAACACTGTCAGTGTCAAGAAGGAAGTTAAGTTCACTTACTTTCTCTTTCCCCCGATGTGGAAGTATTTACACTGCATTCGGTCACTGCCGAATTACATAATTCCTGTAAATGTGAGAAAGAGAGGCACAACATTGAGGCAAGAATCAGCCTCTACAGGGGCTGATTCTCAGCTTGAGGCGGACGCTAAAATGGCGGCCGTGCTTAAAACGGCAGCCAAGGGGGACTGATTAATAGACATCTAGACAACGACCTTACGCTTGTTTCCAGTGCCTGTTTCCCGGGAATGCACGAGAAGTTGATGAAATGGCAGAAAGCCCTTTTTATAAAAAAAAAAAAAAAAAAAAAAAAACGGCCGGAACGCGATATACCAACTTCTCCTCCTTCACCACCCTCGATGGGGGTCCAGCGAGGGGGTTTCAGAGGTTCCCCAGGTGGAGCGGGCGATTGCGGGGTACTTCCCGCAAAACACCGCCACCTGTCGGGTTCCTCCCATGACTCCCGTCCAGGGCCTGTAAAATCCTTCCGGGAAAGGATTACACGGCTTCTGGACAAGCTGCGTCTGCCTTACATGCCACGGCCATCCTCTGGGTATCCATCTGTACCCCCGACTACTCCTGTCTGTTCATCGCCACGGACGGCCCCCTATAGAACTCCTGAGGCCCCGCAACAGCCAGGCCTCCGGCCAGACCGACCCAACGGTCAAAGTTCTTACGGGAAGGTGACAACACCAGCTTGTCAGTAGGCTTTCTAGAACCCTCGTTAGGCTTCTAGTTTTTTTCCTCAGACGAGCAACCCAGAGGAGGCGGACAAACTGACCCACCCAGATCCACTCTCGACCCGGGGATGAGAGATGGATTTGGCACAAACCCATTATGACTGTCTGTCTTACCCGCAGACAGTCACTGCCTGGTCAGTATTAGGCAAACTCTGGTTCAGCACAGTGGCCCCCTTCATGTACCAGGGCTCTGGGACATGTGGCATCTTCAGCCGCGGTCATGCTGCTGGACCCGATGCATGTGGAATCGCTGTAGCAGTGACTTCATACCGAGTCCCGAGATGGGCGTGGCACCAGGCTCACATCGTGTGTTATCACACTTTGTGTTGCAAACCTTCAGCCCTTGGGGACACATTAGTTCTGCGGGCAAGCTTGCCCCTGGGACAAGTGTCCAGACGCACTGTGTCTCAACAGTTGCTTCCAAGTCAAGCTGGGGTGCCATGTGCAACGGGTATGCAGCCTCGGGGTTCGGTTGGGCCCTCGGCTGCTTGGGCATTCAATTGCCTGGACTTGTTGACAATGCTTTGGGCCCTGAAGGGGTTTCGGTCTCTGCTGGGCAAGCGTGTGTTGGTCGGTGCTGACAACACAGCGACTGTGGCATACACTGACCACCAGGATGGTGTACGCTACTTTCGCATATCACAACTCACCCGCCATCTCTTGCCCTAGAGCCAGCACAGACTCAGGCTTCTGTGTGCCACTCACTTTCCGGGCGACAGGTGAGTGGAGGCTCTGCCCTTAGACGGTCCGGCTGTTTTTGGAGTCGATTCGGCCAGGCACAGGTAGATCTGTTGCCTCACCAGAATCCACTCATTGCCAGTGGTAATACGGCCTGACCGAGGACACTTCTATGGTCCCTGGACACAACCAGGAAGCTTCCAGAAATCCTCTACCCACAGTGGCAAGCACCCAATACAGGACTGAGAGGGTAGAACCCACGGAGTTGCGGCATCAAATCTGTGCTATCCCTCCTCCAAGGAGGCCTGGTTAGGCACCTTTCTGCTTCTACATCAAGGTCCGTGTTCAGCCACCATGACCTGGTAGAAGGCAGATCGGTGGGGCACGATTTGTTAAGAGGTGTCCGGAAGGTGAAACCCCCCTGGTAGCACCACATCCCCTCTTGATCTGTCTGTGGTCCTTCGGGCCTACAGTAAGATCCGCTGAGCCCCTCAATCGGTCGATTCTGTGCCCTCTCCGTGAAGACGGGCTCCCCCGATTGCGCTCACCTCTGTTAAGAGCGGGAAACCTCCAAGCCCTCTTCGTCAACATTTGTGCCTGGAATTCGGGCCGGTGAACTCACACGTTGCTCTGGGAACCCGGCCTGAATACGTGCCCATGGTAACCACCACTCCCTTCAGAGATCAGGTGGTGACCCTGCAAGCAATTCCTTACCAGGAAGATGACCCCAACCTGACCCTATTATGCCCAGTCCGTGTCCCACGCATTTACCTGGAACGTTCTCAGCACTTCAGACGTTCCGGTCAGCTCTTTTTCTGTTATGGAGCACACCAGAAGGGGAAGGCTGTCTCCAAACAAGGATCTCCCACTGGCTTGTGGATACGATCCGTACGGCCTACAGGCCAGAGGCTTGCCCTGCCACTGGGAATGAGAACCCAGTCGACCAGGGGCATCGCTGCCCTGGCAGCTCTTGCAAATGGGGCCTCGTTAACAGACATCTACAGAGCTGCAGGTTGGGCTACACCTAATACACTTGCCAATTTGCGCATGGAACCAGTGTTGGCTAGAGTCTTAAATGCAAGCTCTTGGCTCAGCATTCTGGTTGGGTGTAGAGCTTGCTTAAGGGCTTCCCCTAATGGTGATTACGCTTCTAAGTTTCAGTAGGTTTCCTGACGTGAACCCTGGACACCTTCTCCATCACTTGGCACTTCTGGATGTGGCAGAGTTCGGCGGAGGAACTCGCTGCAAAAACCCAACACAAGGTATGGT
This sequence comes from Labeo rohita, assembly GCF_022985175.1. Lineage (NCBI taxonomy): Eukaryota > Metazoa > Chordata > Actinopteri > Cypriniformes > Cyprinidae > Labeo > Labeo rohita. The sequence goes on from NW_026128374.1 coordinate 21,634, forward strand.
TACTTTACTAACTCTTGGTTGGATTTGTGCCCCATATGTAGTGGCTCCTCATGTGGCCCCATGTGTGTAATTCCACCTATAACTCTGTATGGTGCGGTGTTTCCCCTGAAGACATGTTTGTCTCTAGATCTGAATTTGGTAGTCTCCCCTAGCGTGAGACCCACTTCAGGTCCCATATCTAATGATTTTCACTTTATACCCCCCCTCTGGACAGGTTGTGATCTCCGTAGTGCCTTTCTTTCCTGCGGGAAACAGGCACTTTTCCAACGTTCTCAAGACACTCAGCCGCTCCACTGAGGAAAGGCCCGGCTGCAGGTAACCCTGCCTGTGACAGGTCAGTTCTTGGACGTTGGAAGGTCACGAAGAGGTGAGCTGCATTTATGTTAACACTTTGGCTTGTTACTATCTGCGCCCGATCACTCGTGATGCGGTCAGACTTGTGGCGTGTTTATATAGGGACTCCTAGTGTCATACACTACTCAACACAACTCGGAGTGTACGACAGATAGGGAACATCTCGGTTACGTATGGTAACCCTCATTCCCTGATGGAGGGAACGGAGACGTTGTGTCCTCCATGCCACAACTCTGGACCGCCTCTGAGTGAGTTGAGACGCTTCGACTCCGAAGAAACAGAATGAGTGAGCAGAGCATGTGCTGCCCTATTTATACCCGGATGCCCGGGGCGTGGCCAGCTATGCAAATTCTGCACACCCAATTTCATTGGCCTTTTCTCAAACTATCAGAGGTGTTTGGGCTCCCAAGAGCGACCCCTAGTGTCGTACACTACTCGACACAACATCTCCGTTCCCTCCATCAGGGAACGAGGGTTACCATACATAACCGAGACGATTTATTGAATATGTCTCATATTTTATGACAAAAATTAATCCAGATCTAATATTTAATCCAGGTGAGGCAAATCTTGGTTTATTGATGTGAATGCAATGTGTGGTGAAAGCAACCACACTTCCCTATGAAGCGTGGGATATGTTTCAAACATGTTACAATACTGCATGTTAAAACTCTTAGTAGTTTCAGAAGCTGTTAAAATGAACACAATCCCTTCCTCCAAATACAGTTAAAACTGATTCAAATATAGAATCTTATAAATAGACTACAGAAAGCAAGGTAATGTGCCTCAAGTTGACCATTTCAGTGCACTTTTAGCACTCAAACTGGTATGTTCAATGCAATTGTTTTGATAGAGGGAAACAAGATACAATTATAATTTTAACATTATTTCTTCTTCAGACATTTATCTTTAAAATAGGCATCAGCTGTATACAAAGTGACCAACATTTGGGTTTCATCCACTGAAAATGGGTAATATTCAACAATCTGAATATGGAGCCCCACTGAGATCCCCATATCTCTGGGATTGAATGATGTAGGGCCTTAAAAATTAAGATTCCAAACGAGTTTCTAAAATCATATTGCATTATCTTTTTTTTGTTACTTTATTATTGAGAGGACAGTGAAGAGGTGACAGGAAAGTACTAGGTAGAGAGAGGGGAGTGGGATTGGCATAGGACCTCGAGACGGGAATCGAACTCGGGTCGCCATGAGCGCAGTTGCGCTGTATATGTCGGCGCACAAACCACAAGGCTATCAGTGCTGACATACTGCAATATCTTTAATATTTCTTGAGTTATAGGCACGCAAACTTTAATTAATAAAATAATAATTATGACGGGTATGTTCTCACTCAGACGGGTATGTTCAATAGAGTTGTCTTGACAAAAAAAACAAGATTTCTAGTTTTAACATTATTTGTTCTTCAGACATTCCTCTTTAAAAGAAAATAAGTATCATATTTTTTCAAATTGACCCATATTTGTTTTTTTTTGACCACTGAAAATGTGTACATTTTAACAATTTACTTCTGGAGCCATATTGAAATTTCAATATCTCTGGAACTGAATCTCATAGGGCATTAAAAATTAAGATGCCAAAAGGAAAGTTTGTTAAGACCCAATATCTAAAACGTTATTAAGATATCTTGAATAATTCTTAAGTCACAAGCATGCAAACCTGAAAAACCTTGAAAAGTGCTGTTTCCCCATTTTTGAATGGTCACCATTGTATGGGGTTAGAATCGTTGCATAATTCCAAATAAACACATTATGATCCACAAATAAATGTAAAGCAATTGACAAAAACAAAGCATATTCACAAAATAAATAGAATGAGATCCACAAATAAATCTTAGAGTTCCACAAACATGAATTATATTCACAAGTAAAAAAATTTTAATTGCAAATAAAAAACATACTCACAAATATTTTTTTTATTTTACAAACACAACTTTGCCCGGCATTTATATGTGAATTGCGTACTGTGCATTTGTAGATCGCTGCGCGTATTTGTGGATTGCTCTCTGTGCATTTGTGGATCGCAGCGCATATTTGTGGATTTTGAAACATTTCAAGCGTCAAGACGCACACTGATCCACAAATGCATAGACTCCACCCACCTTCTACTTAAGCCAATCAGATACCGGCCACTTGGGGCTGACCAATCGTTGCATGTTCTCGCTCCAGTCTCTTCAAAATGGACGACTAGGACATTGGTGCTCATCACAGCATTATTGTAATAATATGTAAAATAAAACAAGTAATGTTATGTGTAATGTAATCAGTGTTTCATGTATCACTGAGTCGATGCGTGTTTTGACCGTGAGTGTGTTTAGCAAACTGGTATTCTACGGTGACCGGGAGGGGAGGTCTTCGGTTCACTTAGTTTTGTCGTGGCCACCACATATAAACTCGTGAGAACGTGATAATATAACACAGCCACGAGATATTAATTTGTGGGAACGTCATATTATGTCGTGGCCACGAGATCGTTTTGTCGAGGTAACGATGTCGTGGCCTCGAGATGCTATGTTGAGGGAACGGCATCCATTTCTCGTGGCCACGACTTCTTATGATGAGGGAACGGCATATTTTTCTCATGCATAAACAAACCTTCGTGACCATAGCAACCTGGGATTATCAGAGTTGTTTAAAACATTTTTTACTAACATGAAACATTTAATTTAATATTTGTATATTCTTCTTCTTCTTCTTCTTCTTCTTCTTCTTATTATTATTATTATTATTAATAAGAACGTTATGTAAGATCGAAATGAAGGGAAAATATAAAAATATAATAATAGGCTAATAATAATGATGTTGATGAAGATGATGGTGATGGTGATAATAATGGCCTAATAATAATATACAAATATTCTGAAGACGATTGAGGGATGGGTAAAAATGTTTTCTTGTATGCCTATGTTATTTAGACTCCTTTGGTAACGTTTATTCATTATAAACTTAATATGAATGCTGTTTACATGGTGTGCAATATAATAATTTATATTATAAAACAATAAAAGAAATTATGAAATAATCTATAATAATTAATATAATAATTTATTAATTCAAAATAAAATAATAATGAATCCATCTCTGATAATCCCGGTTTGCTATGGTCACGCAGGTTTGTTTATGCAATAAACTCGTGGCCACGAGAAAAATATGTCGTTCACTCAACATAAGTCGTGGCATAAGTATGTCGTTACCTCGACAAAACGTTCTCGTGGCCACGATGTAATATCACGTTCCCACAAATTAATATCTCGTGGCTGTGTTATATTATCACGTTCTCACGAGTTTATATGTGGTGGCCACGACAAAACTAAGTGAACCGAAGACCTCCCCTCCCGGTCACCGTAGAATACCAGTTTGCTAAACACACTCACGGTCAAAACACGCATCGACTCAGTGATACATGAAACACTGATTACATTACACATAACATTACTTGTTTTATTTTACATATTACAATAATGCTGTGATGAGCACCACTGTCCTAGTCATCCATTTTGAAGAGACTGGAGCGAGAAAATGCAACGATTGGTCAGCCCCAAGTGGCCGGTATCTGATTGGCTTAAGTAGAAGGTGGGTGGAGTCTATACATTTGTGGATCAGTGTGCGTCTTGAAGCTTGAAATGTTTCAAAATCCACAAATATGCGCTGCGATCCACAAATGCACAGAGAGCAATCCACAAATACGTGCAGCGATCTACAAATGTACAGTATGCGATTCACATATAAATGCCGGGCAAAGTTGTGTTTGTAAAATAAAAAAAATATTTGTGAGTATGTTTTTTATTTGCAATTCAAATTTTTTTACTTGTGAATATAATTCATGTTTGTGGAACTCTAAGATTTATTTGTGGATCTCATTCTATTTATTTTGTGAATATGCTTTGTTTTTGTCAATCGCTTTACATTTATTTGTGGATCATAATGTATTTATTTGGAATTATGCAACGATTCTAACCCCATACCATTGGCACTACTAATCTCTGTGTAAAAATAAGATAACGATGCTGCCTGATCTTTCTGAAGTCATTTTTAGCCCCTCTGTAATTTGACTCTTAGGGTGTTTTCACACCTGCCTCATTTAGTTCGGTTGAATCGCACTAGAGTTCGTTTTCCCTCTTGGTGTGGTTTGTTTGGGCAGGTGTGAATGTAGCAATCGCACTCAGGGGGCACCAAAAGCGGACCAAAGAAGCAAACAGACACTGGAGCGGTTCGGTTGTAGTGAGAAAGCAATCTGATCCAATGGACCAACGAACCAGGCTTTATCACACTGTATAATGGGTAATTACAGTTCCATGAACAGCAGTAGCTTTGTTGTTTTGCTAATACCGCTTAAAATGAACCTGTGTCTGTCTACGCCTTTCAAAATCAAAGCGCCTTTTCATTTTATAATGCCGTCTTATTGCTCTGTTTGTAGTAGGTGTGTTTTAAAAATGTTTTCCTAACGAATCCTGGACTCCTGCTCAAAATTATAAATTAACATAACGATACCTAAAAAAAAAAAAATGCAATAAGCCCGCAAAGCTGTTGTTGTTCCATCCTGACAGATGACAGATGACAGCTGAGCGGAATCTCAGAAAAAAAACGTGGAACTTTGACCAATGAGAGGACAGTTTACTCGCGCGTGACTTGTATTAACAAATTTGGTCCGTTTAGAAACTTTGCTGTGTGAAAGTGAACCGCACCATGAATAAAAAGCAACATTGTAATAATTTTAACCCTTGTTTCGGAACAAAGCAATCGATCTACAGGTGTGAAAGCACCTTTAATCTAAAGTGAAAATTGCCATTGTGACCTCCTCTACAAAATAGTGGATTACTCAGTAAATATTCATCCATGACATTTAAAATTTTTGCTTTCATCACTATACAGGTCTATCTTTCTTCAGAATAAATATTAGTAAAATCAAAAATTTGAGCTGGGGACCTCTGGTTGAGTTGAGACAGAATGACCCAGGTGTAAACTGAGCCTAAAAGGCTGACACATGACCAATACAACCCCATTTCATCAAATGTGTAAAATATGACGGTCCTCATAAGGCAAAACCGTCCTTACATTTCATGTCAGCGTCACGCCCATCCCCGACACACAAGTGATGAAAATTAACAAACAGAGAGGAGTATATTTTACTCAAACAGTGAGTCGTTCTAACAATTTCTTTAAGACAACAGTCCAGGTAAAACAGCCTAGTATGACGCTCAACCCTCCTACATCTAACACTGTCAGTAGCTATGTTTCCATCACCCTGTTTTAATGCACATTTTGAAGTATCGCATCAGAAATGAGTGATGGAAATGGCAAATTTTGAATAGAAATCCCTTAATTCACAAAAAAGATTTCACACTCGCTTGAGGTGTTGTTTGATTTATGTGACAAAGGCTTAATGCGAAGAATGGAAGAAGGAAACGCAATTCCCAAATTAAATTACTCCATGCACATAAAAAAATTAATGTGACTGCTCTATGGGATGGCAAAACCTGACTAACCAGCACTCTGATCCCATTGCACAGCATCTGAAAAGTTGTTACGGTCATTCTGAAACGCCCAATCAAAGTCTGTTGTCAAAGTATTTTTGTTTAATTGCCTCCCAGAACATGACTGTATCCCCAAACAGCAGGTATACACTTCCGAAAGCAATGAGCGCGCTTATTTTGTTTCATCTGCTTTTTATGCGATATTCCAATTTTCAGCACAAGTTAAATTCACAGCTTTGGATAAAAACCCAGCTAGAGTCAAGAAGAAAATTAAGTTCAATTACTTTCTCTTTCCCCGATGTGGAAGAATTCACACTGCATTCGGTCACTGCCACAGATGTCTCTTCACATAATTCCTGTAAATGTGAGAAAGACAAAGGCAAAACATTGAGGCAAGAATGTTTGTCAGTGGCCACCACAACTAAGTATACTATATACTACTAAATATAAACAATAATAGCCCAAGTGTAAATATCTACTGCCACTTACACAGCTATGTTGTGTACACAGCAGACATAGAACAAACATGCACACTGTCACGTATCCTTTTTGTCATCGTGTGTTTTTGTTGTGTTTTCACCATGTGCTCCCTGGACTCAGCCCTCTCGTCACCCTAGTCACGCCCTCCTTGTTTCTTCCTGAGTGTTTCATTGTCTTCACCTGTGTATGTTCTGATTAGTTTGTGTATTTAAGTTCCACCTTGTGTTTAGTTCCCTGTCGGTCTTTATTGTTGCATATTGTTGATTAGTGTGTTTCTACGTGTGTGGATATCGCTCTGTGTTCCTGTCTGTTCCTCGTGAAAGTAATTAAAATTAGATTTGTTCCGTACGTTGTATCCTGTCTTCCATCCTGCAGCAACAACGTGACAGAAAGACCGACCACACTATGGATCGGGCTGAGGAAAGACTGTGGAGACTGCGGCAGGGCGACCGGGAGTTGGAGCGGTATGTGGAGGATTTCATTGAGCTATCCGATCAGGTGGGTTGGCCCGATGCCTCTCTCGGCGCTGTGTTTCTGATGGGGCTGAGTGACGAGACTATTCGTTGTGATGCTCCCTCCTGTAATTACTCCTTAAGTGAACTTCTCAATCTTATTCTTTATTTAAATGGCTCAGATTTTGAAATAGAGGAAGTAAAGAATATTGGTGGGTCTCGTCATTCAGTCCCCTCTGAGACACAGTATATCGAGCCAGCTCATCCTGAGCCAAGAGCCCCCACATACCGTACCAACGACTCAAGACGCCTGCCCAGTCCCAAATCTCCTATCCTCCTCCGAAGTTCCGCCGCTGTCCTCAGCCCGATGCGGCCGGCCTCATCCCCGCGCTCTAATCCGCCGGCCACCGCCCAGAGCCCTGTCCCTCGGGCCGCCACGCCAGCGTCTGCTCGCAAGATGGCCGCCACGCCAGCGTCTGCTCGCAAGATGGCCGCCACGCCAGCGTCTGCTCGCAAGATGGCCGCCACGCCAGCGTCTGCTCGCAAGATGGCCGCCACGCCAGAGCCTGCTCGCAAGATGGCCGCCACGCCAGAATCTGCACGTAAGATGGCCTCCGTTCCTGAGCCCCCGGCCAAGATGGCCTCCATTCCTGAGCCCCCGGCCAAGATGGCCTCCGTTCCTGAGCCCCAAGCCAAGATGGCCCCCAAGCCTGAGTCCCCAGTCATGATTGCTGAAATGAACATTATGGACAGGGCAATCCCACTGGAGTTCACTGCTCCTATATATCTCCCTAATTCTCCTGAGCCTCCGCTGGTTCCGTCCAGCCTTCCTGAGCCTCCGCTGGTTCCGTCCAGCCTTCCTGAGCCTCCGCTGGTTCCGTCCAGCCTTCCTGAGCCTCCGCTGGTTCCGTCCAGCCTTCCTGAGCATCCGCTGGTTCCGTCCAGCCTTCCTGAGCCTCCGCTGGTTCCGTCCAGCCTTCCTGAGCCTCCGCTGGTTCCGTCTAGCCTTCCTGAGCCTCCGCTGGTTCCGTCCAGCCTTCCTGAGCCTCCGCTGGTTCCGTCCAGCCTTCCTGAGCCGCCGCTGGTTCCGTCCAGCCTTCCTGAGCCTCCGCTGGTTCCGTCCAGCCTTCCTGAGCCTCCGCTGGTTCCGTCCAGCCTTCCTGAGCCTCCGCTGGTTCCGTCCAGCCTTCCTGAGCATCCGCTGGTTCCGTCCAGCCTTCCTGAGCTTCCGCTGGTTCCGTCCAGCCTTCCTGAGCCTCCGCTGGTTCCGCCCAGCCTTCTTAACCCTCCGCTGGTTCCGCCCAGCCTTCCTGAGTCAAGTCAAGTTGTAGCTGTGTTCCCCGAGTCAAGTCAAGTTGCAGCTACTGAGCCAAGTCAAGCCACGGCTGTGGTTCCTGAGTCAAGACACGTCACGGCTGAGTCAAGTCACGTCACGGCTGAGTCAAGTCACGTCACGGCTGAGTCAAGTCACGTCACGGCTGAGTCAAGTCACGTCACGGCTGAGTCAAGTCACGTCACGGCTGAGTCAAGTCACGTCACGGCTGAGTCAAGTCACGTCACGGCTGAGTCAAGTCACGTCATGGCTACATCTCCTGAGTCAAATCAAGTTCCTGGTGCTTTTCATAAGCCAAGACAATGCCCAGCTCGCCCTCCAGAGCCGGAGCTCTGCCCAGCTCGCCCTCCAGAGCCGGAGCTCTGCCCAGCTCGCCCTCCAGAGCCGGAGCTCTGCCCAGCTCGCCCTCCAGAGCCGGAGCTCTGCCCAGCTCGCCCTCCAGAGCCGGAGCTCTGCCCAGCTCGCCCTCCAGAGCCGGAGCTCTGCCCAGCTCGCCCTCCAGAGCCGGAGCTCTGTTCAGCGCGCCCTCCTGAGCCGGCTCCTCCTTCAGCGCGCCCTCCTGAGCCAGCACCTCATCCAGTGCTCCCTAGGGCTGGCAGTATTGTAAATTCCCCCAAGAAAATTTTGGGGGGGGGCTACCCGCCATGGCCTCCTGAACTGTCTGTCCGGCCATGGCCTCCTGAACTCCCTGATCCACCATGGCCTCCTGAACTCCCTGATCCGCCCTGGAGGTACGCCCCTAAGTACCCGGTGTCTGTCCAGCACGGACCTCCAGGGCGCCCACCCCAGTGTATGTGTTACGGCGCGAGTCGCGCCTTGTGAGAGGGGGGGGTAATGTCACGTATCCTTTTTGTCATCGTGTGTTTTTGTTGTGTTTTCACCATGTGCTCCCTGGACTCAGCCCTCTCGTCACCCTAGTCACGCCCTCCTTGTTTCTTCCTGAGTGTTTCATTGTCTTCACCTGTGTATGTTCTGATTAGTTTGTGTATTTAAGTTCCACCTTGTGTTTAGTTCCCTGTCGGTCTTTATTGTTGCATATTGTTGATTAGTGTGTTTCTACGTGTGTGGATATCGCTCTGTGTTCCTGTCTGTTCCTCGTGAAAGTAATTAAAATTAGATTTGTTCCGTACGTTGTATCCTGTCTTCCATCCTGCAGCAACAACGTGACACACACAAATGTTTAATTAATTCTTTAGAGTAATTTGCATAATCAAAAAACAATCATACAAATAAACTGCATAACAATACAACAATGTTGACTTTCAATAATTAAAAAAAAAAAGTCTTTAAGAGAGCACATACTCACCCTTGAACGCCATGGCCAAGAGAAATCACCGTAGTTGTAGGTAATCTCCTCATCTGGAAAGATATCTCTTATACTAAATAGGCATAGGTGCGGCCTTCCTTCAAGAATTATTATTCACTATTCTTCACTTTGCAGTTTGGATTTCTGTGATCATCATTCACCAGTTATCCAAGTGATCCATCCTCTTTTGAAGCATCTAGGCTGTGAGAAAAATAGTGCATAATTAAAACATTCCTGACTGAAACAAGGTACTAACTGAATATTATATATTTTGGGATGTTAAGATAACCTTGGCATATCTAACCTATTGTCAAATAGATGAGACACTTAACCTTCCTTCCTAACAATTTGTTTTGTTAAGTAAATTCAAAAAGCTGGATGATGCACTCAAGGTCAAAAATACCCCCTTAAGAACGACCCTGTTGACCCCCTGACCACCTTGTCATTAATTATTATATTATAATAATTATTATATTATTAATAATCATAATTATAATGCAAATCAAATCAAATGCATTTTTGACTACCTCTGGAAGTGGTCTGCAGTGGACAAGCTCAATTTTAGATTCTGTTTACATATGTATTTAGCATCATCCACTTTTGATTGGATTGAAAAATTATTATTATATATTTAATATATCAATAATATATTATAATAATTAATATATCATTAATAATAAAATAATAATAACAGTAATAAAAAAAAATTAACATACATTTTAATACTCATTTTTGTTTTAGAATAAAATGCAACATACAAAAGTGTAAAAGATAATTTAAAACAAATGTTAAAAAAAAAAAAAAACGCTAGCTTACCAGTAACGTGTTCCATTCCATGTGAATTCGAACAAGCAGTTGCTTTGAATGTCTTCAACATGTTTACTTTGAGAGAGAATCCCACGGTATTAAACAACAAAGGTGGATGGTTCAATGTGTTCCAGTGCAAACACACCTCTCCCTAAAAGGCCAAAAAACTAGTCCACCTATTTGTTACACAATTAATTAACTTGTATTTTACAGTAATATGAGGTGCAGTATCTGGAAAAAATCATTTTTCACCACTATGACACACACTTACTATCTGCAAAAATATGCATTAAATTTGAGAAATTATTTTGAATTTTTTTAATGTTTGACTCTTCAACCTGTATGCACAATATGTGGCTCACCCCAGGATGAGATGTGTGAATTTTAAAGTGCTATTTGTGATGCACAACTTACCTTTAAATTTGTTAATTTCCCATTCCTCAATGAAGGCTTTGTCAGGATGCAGGCAAAGGCCTGACAATATGGATTCTTTTGCATCCTGCTCAAGTTTTGTTCTCTTTTTTCTTACCATGTTGACTGAAATGGTTGGCCTCGAGATGCTATGTTGAGGGAACGACATCCATTTCTCGTGGCCACGACTTCTTATGATGAGGGGAACGGCATATTTTTCTCATGCATAAACAAACCTTCGTGACCATAGCAACCTGGGATTATCAGAGTTGTTTAAAACATTTTTTACTAACATGAAACATTTAATTTAATATTTGTATATTCTTCTTCTTCTTCTTTTTCTTATTATTATTATTAATAAGAACGTTATGTAAGATCGAAATGAAGGGAAAATATAAAAATATAATAATAGGCTAATAATAATGATGTTGATGAAGATGATGGTGATAATAATGGCCTAATAATAATATACAAATATTTTGAAGTCGATTGAGGGATGGGTAAAAATGTTTTCTTGTATGCCTATGTTATTTAGACTCCTTTGGTAACGTTTATTCATTATAAACTTAATATGAATGCTGTTTACATGGCGTGCAATATAATAATTTATATTATAAAACAATAAAAGAAATTATGAAATAATCTATAATAATTAATATAATAATTTATTAATTCAAAATAAAATAATAATGAATCCATCTCTGATAATCCCGGGTTGCTATGGTCACGCAGGTTTGTTTATGCAATAAACTCGTGGCCACGAGAAAAATATGTCGTTCACTCAACATAAATCGTGGCATAAGTATGTCGTTACCTCGACAAAACGTTCTCGTGGCCACGATGTAATATCACGTTCCCACAAATTAATATCTCGTGGCTGTGTTATATTATCACGTTCTCACGAGTTTATATGTGGTGGCCACGACAAAACTAAGTGAACCGAAGACCTCCCCTCCCGGTCACCGTAGAATACCAGTTTGCTAAACACACTCACGGTCAAAACACGCATCGACTCAGTGATACATGAAACACTGATTACATTACACATAACATTACTTGTTTTATTTTACATATTATTACAATAATGCTGTGATGAGCACCACTGTCCTAGTCGTCCATTTTGAAGAGACTGGAGCGAGAACATGCAACGATTGGTCAGCCCCAAGTGGCCGGTATCTGATTGGCTTAAGTAGGAGGTGGGTGGAGTCTATGCATTTGTGGATCAGTGTGCGTCTTGACGCTTGAAATGTTTCAAAATCCACAAATATGCACTGCGATCCACAAATGCACAGAGAGCAATCCACAAATACGCGCAGCGATCTACAAATGCACAGTACGCGATTCACATATAAATGCCGGGCAAAGTTGTGTTTGTAAAATAAAAAAAATATTTGTGAGTATGTTTTTTATTTGCAATTCAAATTTTTTTACTTGTGAATATAATTCATGTTTGTGGAACTCTAAGATTTATTTGTGGATCTCATTCTATTTATTTTGTGAATATGCTTTGTTTTTGTCAATCGCTTTACATTTATTTGTGGATCATAATGTATTTATTTGGAATTATGCAACGATTCTAACCCCATACCATTGGCACTACTAATCTCTGTGTAAAAATAAGATAACGATGCTGCCTGATCTTTCTGAAGTCATTTTTAGCCCCTCTGTAATTTGACTCTTAGGGTGTTTTCACACCTGCCTCATTTAGTTCGGTTGAATCGCACTAGAGTTCGTTTTCCCTCTTGGTGTGGTTTGTTTGGGCAGGTGTGAATGTAGCAATCGCACTCAGGGGGCACCAAAAGCGGACCAAAGAAGCAAACAGACACTGGAGCGGTTCGGTTGTAGTGAGAAAGCAATCTGATCCAATGGACCAACGAACCAGGCTTTATCACACTGTATAATGGGTAATTACAGTTCCATGAACAGCAGTAGCTTTGTTGTTTTGCTAATACCGCTTAAAATGAACCTGTGTCTGTCTACGCCTTTCAAAATCAAAGCGCCTTTTCATTTTATAATGCCGTCTTATTGCTCTGTTTGTAGTAGGTGTGTTTTAAAAATGTTTTCCTAACGAATCCTGGACTCCTGCTCAAAATTATGCTTTGTTTTTGTCAATCGCTTTACATTTATTTGTGGATCATAATGTATTTATTTGGAATTATGCAACGATTCTAACCCCATAATTCCGCTGCTAGACCAATGAAACACGCGCAGTGACAGTGAATACACTGAAATGTGTATGAGGCTGCAGTAGCAGCGAATTTCCGATAGTGGGAGATTATACACTCTGAGCACACACTGATACACACGGAAAAACGGGTACAGCGGACTTATTAGGACTTTCTGAGAAAACACGGGAGGTGGTTAGGCGCACCCTCATAAGCCTTTCTACACTGCACGACTTATGAGGACATCAGCACTGTCCTCATAGTTACGGTGTGTCCTCATAGAGTCGGTATGTATTCATGCTTTTTGTCCCCATATTCCGGCCGCACCAACGCACACACACGCACGCACACACACAGACATGCATAGAAATTAACTGGTAAGAATGCAACAGAGCAAATTTTGAGAATATGTGAGAAGGGGAGAGCAATTTTCTTGTATTTTAATGTTTGATTGTAATCATAATGCGACCTGATATTTATCTAACCGAAAATATCTAAATCTTGACAAAAAGTAGTCTTTTAGAGTGTCTAAATGTATATCTAAAAGCAAAACCTAATAAAATATGTCAAAAACAAAAACAAAAACAAACAAAAAAACAATGCCAATCAAAAGCCTCTATATATATGTATAATATGTAGTCAGTAGTCAACATTTGAAGTGGATCAAAAAAGTTCATCAAAGTTGTCCTAAGACAAGCACGGGTATTGTTTTGGTTTTAGGACAACTTTGATGAAAGGTTTTGATCCTCTTCAAATGTTGACTACTGTATATAGGGAGACATACAGCTATACTTAAATGTATACTTTTATATATACTAGAAAGTGGGCCAATTTAATACTCCAAGGAGTATTAAGTAGTACAGTACACTTACAAGTATACCTCTAGTACACTGACATTTGTATACTTAATACATAAAGTATACTTCTTTTTGGTAAGGGGATCCATCTGGCATGTTAACAAAAGTGCATCACATATCATTTTGAATTGTTCAACTATATGAGGGACAAATTTCAGTGAGGGTTCTTAGGGTCTAGTATTAAAGAGGAGGACGAGTATAAATCTTCATAAAAGTTAGCAATTTCTTTTGCTATTAATTGTGTATTTGTTCTATATACCCTGTGAATGATTTATTTATTTGTCTATCTGTTTATTTATTTGGATCCCCATTAGCTATGCCCAAAAGCATTGCTAGTCTTCCTGGGGTCCACACAACACATAACATTCATACATTATCATAAACAATAATACTAATTAAACACATTCTCCACATTCCAAAAACATCTCCATAAACATTTCTTACTCATTTTTATTATCTAAAACACCTATACTATACAGTAGTCAACATTTGAAGTGTATCACAACCATTTTTTTCAAAGTTGTCCTAAAACCAAAACAATACTGTTCTTGTCTTAGGGTAACTTTGATTAACTTGACTGATCCACTTTAAATGTTGGCTATATATTAAAAACTAATCGTTCATTTAATTAATTCCTATACCTCAACCTCCTATAAATACAAAATTCTAAAATCTATTTTTCATGTTATCCTAATTAATGATAATGGTAAAAGATTCCTGTCAGGGTCGTGTGCTGGAGTGATCCAAAGAGATGCCGGGAAAACAGGAATATAAATGAAAACACTTTATTAAAGAAAACCAAAACAAAATCCAGAGAAACAAACAGGAATCCAGGGAACAGAGAAATACACAAAGTAACAACATCGATGGACAATGGGAGTGCGCAGACACAAACTATAAATACACAGAAACAGGGGAGTGGCTACAAACGAGCAAGCGAGGGGAAGTACAAATATGGGCAAGACTAAACCAAACTAATACAAAACCAAAGGGGGAAACAAGGACTAAACCAAAAGTACTAGAAACAGAGGGGGAAAAACACTACGAAAACAAGACAGAACAGAACACAATCCTGACAATTCCATGATTTCATTGCCCTAAATGTTATTGTTTGTTTAAGAAAATTAGTTTTTGCATTGGGGAGTAAAAATTGACCCTCCGTTGCTGGTCTAGTGGCATATTCATGTAACTGAACATTTATTTGTAATTGATTATATAGATCCTACAGAGTTTTAAACTGTAAAACCTAAGTTAATAACAATATTGCAGCAATCATCTTATATTCCACTCTTAGCCATTTAAAGAAGTCCTATGCTTTTTCACTTTTTGAACTTTAGTCAGTGTGTTGTGTGTATCTTTGGGCCTAAAAAAAAGAGGTGGGGGATTTCCATAACGATGCAGCGTGGAGAGCCGCTTTAACGAACCACAACGTGGCGGGTGTAAACACAAGCTTCAGAGCAGTGGGATAGCTAACCAATCACAACAAATAAAAAATTTTTTTTTTGGAAGGCAGAACCCAGAACTAATCAAGTCATTTGTGTCAGGCTGGGAAAAATGTATTGTAATAATGTATATTATGTTAAAAATAATGCGTTTTTTTGAACCACTAAGCATGAAAGCATGTTCTAGTACACCCCCAAAACTAAATCAAGACTCTGTTAAAGAGCATAATAGGACCCCTTTAAGATCAAAATGCATACTATTAATATTTGTACCATACGGACACTGGAGGATTAATCTCGCTGCCTTATTTTGCAAGTATTGCTCACTGCAGAGCCGAATGGCCTCCAGCTCCCCCTCTCTGGATGTCCAGCTCCACCTCTGTGTGAACTAATGGGTGGAGTTAGGTTTAGGATAGGGTAAGGGGTAAGGTTAGGGTGTGGTTAGGTGTCTATCTCCACCCATTACCTCCAGCGAGGGGGAGCTGGAGCTCCAGCTCCTCCCATCTGGCTCTGCAGCGAGCAACCTCTCTTATTTTGTACCAACTGGAGTTTTCTCAATCCTTTTTTGCACCATTGGTCTATATTATCTTACAATAGTCCAGCTGTGAGAAAAAGAGCGTATCCAATATAATTTTCATTACATCAAACATGCAATATTGTCTACATCTCCTTACTACAGCTACGACCCTTCCCATTCTCTTCACTGTGTCCTCAATATGTTTTGACCGTGACAGTTTATTATCCAGGGTGATACCCAATAATTTTACTTCTTTAACTTGCTGAATAAGTGATTTATTTATGTAAAAAATTCAACTCCGGCTCGGACCGTAGAGCATAATTAGACCCAAATATTATACTCTTTGTTTTAGATGTATTTAGTATTAACTTGTTTTCTAAAATCCACTTTTCTATAGTCTCCAACTCCTCATTCAAAATAGCCGTCAATTCAACCAACATATGTGCAGATGCATAGACTGTTGTATCAACTGCATACATTGTTAATTTAGCACTTTTTAACACCAGATATTAATCATTTGTAAAAATGGAGTACAGCAGTGGTCCTAAGCAGCTCCCTTGTGGAACTCCACATTCAATTCCCCTTCTATCCGAATAACTTGTTATTTGGAGCCAATACTGTCAACACAATCTTCCTTTCTGGGAAGTGGATAACAATCAGGAACAATGACAGCATTTACTTCACGGAAATCCTTACAGAAACGAAAGGAACCATCAGGTTTATTAACCAGAAGACATGGAGAACTCCACAAACTACAACTGTGACAAGCCAAACCATTTTCTAACAAGTAGTCAGTTTCTTTCTTCATGGCAGGCGTTTTCACAGCATTAATTCGGTACGCATGTCGCTTTATTGGTTTTGCACCTTGAACATCAATATTGTGTCGCAACACACTAGTTTGAGACGGAACATACAAAAACAAAGATGGAAATGAGGTGACAAGTTCTACCACATCACGCATTTTCTCCTCGGGCAGGTGAGAGAGATGGGAAGTCAACTTTACAGAGTTATCCAATTTACTACATTGTTGAGAAGTATTTCTTAGTAACAAACTATCTTCATCTGCAGTCATGGTATTTTTTTCAACAGACTAAATTTCTGACATTACCAGTACTGCTGCATTGCCGGCTACTTGTTTGTCATGCACATCCATTTCAGGTTTGTGATATGCTTTAAGCATATTAACATGACATACGTGGGTTTTACGCCTTCTTTCAGGGGTGCATACAACATAATCTCGCTGTTTCCTGAATGTTGTATGGACCAGTAAATCGAGCTGTCAGTGCCGAACCTGGATTAGGTAACAATACCAACACCCTGTCACCAGACTGAAAAGATTGTGCAACTGCTTGCCTGTCAAATCGATCTTTCATTTCAGACTGAGCACCTTTTAGGAAATTACGGGCAAGGTTACAGGCACTATGAAGTTTCTCCCTAAATGAGAGGTTTGATGAAACCTCTTGATCACACCTTGACTTTCCGGATGGTACGAACTGGAAACTCAGTGTTCTATGGACAAAGACGTCAAAGTTTGAGTAAAGATTCGTAACAAAAAATTTGAGCCTTGATCTGTTTAAATATCTTTGGGAAGTCCAAAGATGGAAAAGAACTTAATCAACGTTTTCAAAATAGAAGGAGCCTTTATGTTGCGCAATGGAACAGCTTCAGGGAAACTGTGATTATCAGGGAAATGATTACCTGCTTTCGTTTTCAGTAAATGTCCGACACAGTCAACCAGTGCTTCTTCAAACGCTTCCCCCGATAACCGGAATACGACAAAGTGTAGCAGGCGGGATTACCTGATTTGGCTTGCCTGCAGTTTGACAAGTGTGACAAGTACGACAGAATTTAGCAACATCTCCTTTCAGACCAGGCCAAAAAAAATGCTGGAGAATACGATGGTAAGTTTTCGTAACCCCCAAATGTCCAGAAAGTAAGTATTCGTGAGCTAAACACAATACATAAGAACGATACTTGCTTGGAACTACCACTTGATATACAACTTGGGCTGCACCATAAATCGAAATAATATCGTAAACGCGATTAGGCAGAAGCTGCGATTGTCATGCGTATCTTTCAGTGAAGTACGGTTCTGTGAGAAAATCTTCATCTGAAGGCCAGAGGGCGCTCTCGTGCGGAAACACAAAATACGCCAGAAGAAGACACCCATGAAATCACGATCGTTGCAGCTAAATAAACTGAAGATTTAACTGTATTCATGGATTCAACGTGACTAATAAACACACGACTACAACAATATTGTAACGTGGGGTTGTTTTTGTGTTTTGCTTCACGTTCATGTTTTTATGTCTTTTATTTTGAAGTTTTGCCATGTTCCTTGTTTGTGTCTTGCTTCCTTTGCCCTCTTGTATTCCTGCCATTGGTTCCTCTGTTCAATGTCTCATGTTCTGATTGGTTGTTATAGTCTGTCTGCTCATTGGTTTGTTCATGTCATGTGACCCCTATTGTTTGGTATAAGTAGCCCTCACGTTCCCATTGTTCCTTGCCGTGTATTGAAGTGTAATCCTGCTGTTGTTGAGTTCTGTTCTTGTTTATGCCTGTGTTCATGCCACACCAAGTCTGTTTCAAGCCAAGTCTGTTCATGCCAAGTCTGTCAAGTCGTTGTTGGATTATTGTTTGTTTGGATCCACGTTTTCTACAATAAACTGCATTTGGGTTCATCACTACTCACCTCTCAGTTGGACTTTCATTACAGAATGTACAACCAACCATGAACCCATCAGATCGCCTTGTTCGTCTACGTCAAGGTAATCGTACCATTGAGAACTATGTGGCAGATATCTGTGACCTGTATTACCAGGTGGATTTTAATGAGACTTTTTTGAAGGACATTTTTCGCTTTGGATTAGATAAGAACATATCATCCAAAATACCACGAATTACCCCTCATTGGACTCTGGGCCGTTACATTGACTTTGCTTTGCTATTAGGTGGCTCTGCATTCACTGCACATGGATACCCTTTCACCTAGATATCATGTTATAGAGACTGTGTCTGTTCCCCGAGCTAGACATTACAAAAGACGTCCAAACTAATTTAAGAGTAACAATCTAATCAATGTTCAACAAATAAAAAATGTACATAATACAGAGAAACAAATGATAAAACTTGGCCTATTGAATATCAGGTTCCTCTCTACAAAAGCGCTTTTTGTAAATGATATGATCATTGATCATAACCTAGATGTGCTATGTTTGACAGAAACCTGGCTAAAACCAGATGATTACATTATCTTAAACGAGTCTACTCCTCATGATTACTGTTATAAACATGAGCCACGTCTAAAAGGTAAAAGGGGGGGGTGTTTCTACAATTTATAGCAGCATTTTCAGTGTTTCTCAGAGAGCGGGCTTCAAGTATAACTCGTTTGAAGTAATGGTGCTTCATGTAACATTATCCAGAGAAACAAGTGTTAATGATAAATCCCCCATGACGTTTGTACTTGCTACTGTATACAGGCCACCAGGGCACCATACTGTAACGCCACGCCAGCAGAGGGAGCCCTCACCCATTGACTGCCTGTTGCCGCTCCCTCTGCTGCTTCTCTAGTTACTTCCTGTTTGGTGGCCATTTAAGGAGGCCTATACCAAACAGGCCTCTGCGAAGTATTGTTTTGCTGTGTGGACTCTACTAAGCGTTTTCTCTGATTTCGTTGCCTTGTTTTTGTTTCTTGTCATAGTTTTGCCTTGTTTTTGCCATTGTTTTGTTCTGTTTCATTGCCATAGTTTTTGCCTTGTTCCATTGCCTTGTTTATTTGTCACTTTTGGACTGCTCACTGGTATTTGGACTCTGCCTGTTTATTTGGTTTTCACTTTTGTCTTGCCTACGTTTCATTGTTTGTTTGGAGATTGACCCTGCCTGTCTTGACTACGATCTGTTTAATAAAGCTTGCATCTGGATCTTACATGCTTTCCTGGAGTCCCGTTACAGAATACTTTACCTACCAAAGATCCAGCGGCTTTTAGTACACAGATCACCATGGATCCAGCATCACGCCTCTTCCACCTCCGCCAAGGTAACCGACCCATTGAGGATTATGTCACTGATTTCTGTGAGCTATGCTATTTGGTACGTTTTAATGACGTGGCGCTTAAAGACATTTTCCGCCACGGATTAGACAATCCGATTCTTTCCTGCCTACCTGGAGGTAAAATCCACTGGACACTTGAGCAATTCATAGACTTTGCACTCCGCTTAAGTGGCTCACCTTTTACTGTTGGGATTGCGGATGAGGGACCCTGCAATCCTGCAGTAACCCCCATACCACAACCTGCTCATGTCATGTCTGCTACACCAGAGCCCTTTCATGCCAAGCCTACCAAGCCAAAGCCAATTCATGTCATGTCCGCCAAGCCAAAGCCTGCTCAAGTCACATCCACCAAGCCAAAATCTGCTCATGTCACGTCTACCAAGTCACAGTTTGCTCACGCCATGCCTGCCACTCCAGGGCCTGCTCACGCCATGCCTGCCACTCCAGGGCCTGCTCACGCCCTTCCAGGGTCTGCACCTGTCATGGCTGCCAACCCCAAGACAGTCCACAAGATGGCCGTCGTCCCAGAGCCAGTCCACAAGATGGCCGCCGTCCCCAAGCCTGTTCACAAGATGGCCGCCATCCCCAAGCCCGTTCACAAGATGGCCGCCCCATCTGAGTCCCCGGCCAAGATGGCTGCCACACCTGAGCCTCATCAATCCAAAATCATCTAATTTGAATCTCATATCTGCCGCACCCAAAGCTAATCAAGTGATGCCTGATCCTCCGGTGTCAAGTCAGGGCTGCACGTTCAGTGCCAAATCAAGTGACAGCTGTGTTTTCTGAGCCACGTCGAGTTACAGCTGTTACTTTGGAATCAAGTCAAGTTACAGCTGTAGTTCTTGAATCAAGCCAAGTCACAGCTGTTCTCCATGAGCCAACCCAAGATACAGCTGTTCTCCCTGAGTCAAGCCAAGATACAGCTGTTCTCCATGAGTCAAGCCAAGACACAGCTGTTGTTCTCCATGAGTCAAGCCAAGTCACAGCTGTTTCCCATGAGTGAAGCCAAGTTACAGCTGTTGTTCCTGAGTCAAGTCACGTTACAGCTGTTGTTCCTGAGTCAAGTCGAGTTACAGCTGGGTTGTCTATGTTACACCAAACCACAGCTGATTTCCATGAACCAAGCCAACTTACAGCATATCTTCATGGACCAAGTCAAGTTGCTGCTGTCTTCCCCGAGCCAAGCCAAACCACAGTTGATCTTCATGAGCCAAGGCAAGTTACAGCAGATCTTCATGAGTGAAGTCAAATTACTGCTGTTGTTCCCGAGTAAAGTCAAGCCACAGCTGATCTTCCTGAGCCAAGTCAAGTCACAGCTGACCTTCCTGAGCCAAATCAAGTCACAGCTGGTCTTCACGAGCCAGGTCAAGTCACAGCTGTTCTTCACGAGTCGAGCCAAGTCACAGCAGGCCTCCCTGAGTCAAGTCAAGTCTCGGCAGACCCCCTGAGTCAAGTCAAGTCACGGCAGACCTCCCTAAGTCAAGTCACGGCAGACCTTCCTGAGTCAAGTCAAGACATAACAGCACCTCTTCACAACATGGCTGCTAGTACAGGGCCTCGCCAAGCCACGGCCGTCCTGCCAGAGCCTCACCAAGTCCCCTCTGACCTTCCAAAGCCACGTCACATCTCAGCTGATCCTCTAGAGTCTCGTCATGTCTCAGCTGATCCTCCAGAGCCTCGTTGTGTCTTAGCTGATACTCTAGAGCCTCGTTGTGTCTCAGCTGATCCTCTAGAGCCTCGTTGTGTCTCAGCAGTCTCAGCTGACCTCCTAGACCCTAGTCACGTCTCAGCTGACCCCCCCAGAGCCTCGTCACATATCAGCTGACCCCCCAGAGCCTCGTCATGTATCAGCTGACATCCCAAGCCACGCAGAGCCCACGCTCCCAAGCCATGCAGAGCCCACGCTCCCAAGCCACATGTCCACAGCGTCCACACCCTCAAGGCCGGCAGGCATCCCACTATCTACTGTGCTGCCTGCAATGGCTGTTGCCATTTTGAGCGTGTGGGCCACACACTGCGCTCCAGAAGTCTCGTCTGACCACGAGTCTGCTCCAGAGGCCTCGTCTGACCACGAGTCTGTGCCAGAGACCTTTCTTGCCAACGAGTTTGCGCCAATACCTCCTGAGGTGTCAGCATGCACTGTAGAACCTTCTAAGGAGGTGGCATCCATTAATGAACTCACTGCCACGTCTGACCACAAATTTGCGCCAGTGCCTCCAGAGGTGTCAGCGAAAGCTGTAGAACCTCCCACGGAGGCGACATCCTCCTACGAACTCTCTGCCCATCATGTCACGGCCAAAGAGGCCTATCATGAACTCACTGCCTGCTATGTCACGGTCAAGAAGACCTATCATGAACTCTCTGCCTGTCATGTCACGGCCAAGGAAATCGTCTATGAACACTCCTCTCTGCTATGGATGTCACTATTTCCACTGTGGATATCTCTGCTCCTGTCTGCTCTGCTTGCTCTGTCTGTCCCGCTATGGCTCCCTGTTCTGCCTGCTCTGCATGCCTCACCATGGTTCCCTGTTCTGCCTGCTCTGCCTGCCTCGCCAAGAGGTCCCTGCTCTGCCTGCTCTGTCTGGCCCGCATGGCTGCCGGCTCTCCCTGCTCCACCTTGGCTCCAGGCTCCTCCGAATCAAGGATGGTGGACTTCTGCTCCAGTGGTACACTGTCTGCCATTGCTCCACAGCCCAGGCTCTCCAGTGTTCCACTGTCTGCCATTGCTCCACGGCCCAGGTTCTCCAAGTTTCCACTGTCTGCTACTGCTCCACAGCCCAGGCCCTCCAGTGTCCCACTGTCTGCCATTGCTCCACGGCCCAGGTCCTCCAGGGTTCCGCTGTCTGCCAGAGCTCCACGGTCCAGGTCCTCCAAGGTTCCACTGTCTGCCACAGCTCCACGGTCCAGGTCCTCCAAGGTTCCACTGTCTGCCACAGTTCCACGGCCCTGATCCTCCAAGGTTCCACTGTCTGCCACAGCTCCACGGTCCAGGTACTCCAGGGTTCCACTGTCTGCCACTGTTCCATGGCCCAGGTCCTCCAGTGCTTCACTGTCTGTCCCTGCTCCACGATCCAGGCCCACCTCCTTTGCACGGACCTGGCCCCCCGTCCCACCCCCTGTTTTGCCTCTGTTCCACGACCCTCCTGGACTGTTGTTGTTTTGAGCGCTAGGAGTCGCTCCTAGAGGGGGGGATTCTGTAACACCACGCCAGCAGAGGGAGCCCTCACCCACTGACTGCCTGTTGCTGCTCCCTCTGCTGCTTCTCTAGTTACTTCCTGTTTGGTGGCCATTTAAGGAGGCCTATACCAAACAGGCCTCTGCGAAGTATTGTTTTGCTGTGCGGACTCTACTAAGCGTTTTCTCTGATTTCATTGCCTTGCTTTTGTTATTTTCCACGGTTTTGTTTCTTGTCATAGTTTTGCCTTGTTTTTGCCATTGTTTTGTTCTGTTTCATTGCCATAGTTTTTGCCTTGTTCCATTGGCTTTTTTATTTGTCACTTTTGGACTGCTCACCGGTATTTGGACTCTGCCTGTTTATTTGGTTTTCGCTTTTGTCTTGCCTACGTTTCATTGTTTGGTTGGAGATTGACCCTGCCTGTCTTGACTACGATCTGTTTAATAAAGCTTGCATCTGGATCTTACGCTGATTTTATGTCTGAGCTGGTGTTAGCTACAGATAAGGTCTTAATAGTAGGTGACTGTAACATCCATGTTGATAATGAAAACGATGCACTGGGAGCAGCATTTACAGACATTCTAAATTCTGTTGGAGTTAGACAACATGTGTCAGGTCCCACTCATTGTCGAAATCATGACATTTGACATTAAGATTTCAAAAGCTTGTGGCTTGAAAGGGCTTAAAGATAGAGGTCTACTGTAAATTAGAAAAATGTTGGGCATGACCAAAAGTTTATGTGGGGTGTAAATATACTAATCTGATTTGCATATTATGACGTCATGAGGGGCGGCCATCTTGAGTTTCACAATATTTAGGAAATAATAGATATTGAATTGATGTTTGAACTTATTTGCATGTTGTTGTTTTTTTTGGGGGTCTTTTTATCCTCATTCCAAATTATCAGAAAAGAGGAAACCAACAATAACACAGGAGAAAGAACAAAATTATTACTATATTACTATACTAGTAGTAAAATGTATGTGAACAGTAGCCTACTTTTTGATCAGGTCATCAGTAATATTCAGGAAATAATAGATATTGAATGGATGTTTGAACTTATTTGTATGTGATTTTTTTGGTCTTTTTATCCTCTTTCCAAATTATCAGAAAAGAGGAAACCATTTGAACCTATTTGCATGTGGGTTTTTTTTTTTTTTTTTTTTTTTTTTTTTTTTTTTTGTCTTTTTATCCTCATACCAAGTGATCAGAAAAGAGGAAACCAACAATAAAACAGGAGAAAGTACGACATTATTACAATATTACTATAATATACAGTAGTAAAACGCATGATCCAGATCACACCGCTGCCGCTACCACGTCTCCCGGCTCTCGCACGCACAGCGCGGCCACTCCCACCTCTGTGGAGCGCTGGATCCAGCGCCACTGAATCCAGAGAGCTGCTGCTACTTCCAGCCCCACGTTCACCCCTGCCACCCCCTTCCCCGTTGAGCAAAGGGTCGAAATGATTGCTTTTTTGTGCTTCATGAACACTTTCGCCTTGACGGCAGCACCATTGCGCTGTAAAGATGTACCGGGAGATGCGCGATCATTAGACGACCGATCGTCATTTCCAAAAGGCAAATACTCCTCTTCAGAGTCAGAATCGGCGAGTAACATGTGCAACACATCCTTACAGTACAACTTTTTATTTTTCATTTGGCGATTTTCTCTCACAAATCTCACAATTCACTTGCACGCTATGAACTGAACTGCTTCCGCATCAGAGATACGATAGCTCACTTGCTTTGCTATTTCCTCAAATACTTTGAATAGGAACATGACGTAATTTTGGTCTAGAATCAAAGTACTACATGTCTGCCATCTAGTGGTAGGGAATACAAATGAGATATTACAGCGGTTGGCCCGCTCCGTCTGGCCGTTAGTCTGAGGGTGGAAACCGGACGAGAGACTGGAGGTGGTACCGACCAGACGGCAGAAGGCCTGCCAGAACTTGGCCGTGAACTGGGGCCCTCTGTCCGAGACGATGTCCTTGGGGAACCCATGCAGGGGGACTACGTGTTCAAGGATTAATTCTGCGGTGGTTTTAGCAGAGGGGAGTCCGGCGAGAGCCACCAAGTGCACGGCTTTGGAGAAACGATCCACGATGGTGAGGATGGTGTTCTTTCCTTGGGATTCGGGGAGTCCAGAGACGAAATCGAGGGAGATGTGGGTCCAAGGGCGTTTGGGTACAGGGAGGGGCTGCAACTCCCCGGTGGAGGGCGCGTTGGAGTTCTTGGAACGGGCACAGATGTTGCAGGCCTGGACGTACTCCTGTACGTCCTTCCTCAGCGTCCTCCACCAGAAGGCCCGGCCGATGAAATTGATGGTTCTCTGGACTCCCTGGTGTCCAGCCAACGTGGAGTCGTGTCCCCACTGGAGCACCTCTTGTCGAAGGATGTTGGGGACGAAGAGGCGTCCAGCGGGCGTGTCCGGTGGTGGTGGGTGTTGGCCGTGCGCTTGGCGAACTCTCTCCTCTAACCCCCACCGGAGGGGAGCCATGATGATCTGGGGGGGTAAGACAGGCGCGGGTTCGGAGGTGATGGTGTCACGTTGGTGTTGACGGGAGAGTGCGTCGGCTTTAGTGTTCTTGGATCCGGGACGGTATGAGAGGTGGAAGTTGAAGTGCTCAAAGAAAAGTGCCCACCGCGCCTGTCTCGGGTTCAGCTGCTTTGTCTGGCGAATGACGGTGAGGTTCTGATGATCCGTCCAGACGGTGAATGGGTCACTGCCGCCCTGGAGCCAGTGACGCCATTCCTCCAGAGCCCACTTGATGGCCAACAGCTCACGATCCGCTACCCCGTAACGCTGCTGAGTGGGATTAAATTTTCTGGAGAAGAAGCTACAGGGATGTAGCTTCTCGTCTGGACCTCGTTGTGAGAGAACAGCTCCTACGCCCACATCGGAAGCGTCCACCTCAACAACGAAGTGTTTGGTCGGTTCTGGATGAATGAGGACAGGTGCAGTGGTAAACTGATGGCAGAGTGACTTGAATGCCTGGGTGGCTTACAGGGTGAGGTGAAAGTCTCCGCGAGATGGTTTAGTAAGAGCAGTGAGAGGCGCTGCAGTGGAACTGAAGCCCCGGATGAATCGCCTGTAGAAATTGGCGAACCCCAGAAACCGCTGTAGCTGTTTAAGCGACGTGGGTAGGGGCCACGCACGCACAGCCTCCAGCTTCTGGGGATCCATGGCCACACCCTGGGCTGAGATGACAAAACCAAGGAATGTGGTGGTGTGCTGGTGGAAAGCACATTTCTCCAACTTACAGAACAACTGGTGGGCCAGCAACCTCTGTAGCACTGCTCGGACATGCTGGGTGTGCTCCTCTTGGGTCTTGGAGTAGATCAGGATATCATCCAAATAGGCATAACACCATCTACCCAGCATGTCCCGGAGAACGTCGTTAATGAAGTGTTGAAAAGCAGCTGGACTATTGCAGAGGCCAAAGGGCATGACAAGGGTCTCGTAGTGACCGGTGGGGGTTATGAATGCCGTCTTCCACTCGTCGCCCTCCCTGATGCGTACCAGGTAGTAGGCGCTCCGTAAATCCAACTTCGTAAAGAAGTGGGCACCAGAGAGGGCGTCCAGGGCAGTGTTGGTAAGAGGGAGTGGATGACGGTTCTTCACGGTGATCTGGTTGAGCCCCCGATAGTCAACGCACGGTCGGAGACCCCCGTCCTTCTTTTTGACGAAGAAGAACCCCGCGGCCGCAGGTGAGCTGGAGGGTCGGATGGTACCTGAGCGAAGACCCTCCGCCACGTACTCCTCCATCGCCAGTTGTTCTTGGGCCGACAAGGAGTACAGATGGCTGCGGGGCGGTACCGCGCCCAGCACGAGATCGATAGCGAGATCGTAGGGGCGATGAGGAGGCAGCCGAGCCGCGCTACGCTTGCCGAAGACCTCGGCCAGGTCGCGGTACTGGACGGGGATAGCTTCGAGGTCGACATCGGGGGTCTCGGACTCCCCTGAACACGTCCCAACCTTGGCCCGGAGACAGAGCTCCTGACAGGTCGCACCCCAGTGAATGATCCGTTTGGAAGTCCAGGAAATGAGAGGGTCGTGAGTGATGAGCCAGGGGTGTCCAAGGATGATCGGTGGTGCGGGAAGCTTGGTGACGTAGAAGTGAATGTTCTTGGAGCGTGAGCCGATGACCAGTGTTAATTCCTGAGTGCGGTGAGTGATGGGGCTAAAGCTGAGGGGGCGACCGTCAAGGGCGGTGACATTCAAAGGTTGGGATAACGCCTCATTTACAATCCCCAACTGGGCAGCATAAGCCTGATCGATGAAGTTCCCAGCCGCACCCGAATCAACGAATGCGGTGGTCTCGACCTGTTGGTGGCCCATGAGGATTGATACCTGTAGCAGCAACCGGGAAATGAAGGACTTAGGGTAGGTTTTTCGCAGTGGTGGGACCAGATGAAGACCTCCCCCTCTTCACCTGGTCTGTCCGTTTCCCGGACGAAGAGGGCAGATCGCTCGGTGATGGTCCGGGGAGGCGCAATAGGCACACAGGCCCTCGCGGTAGCGTCTGGCCCTCTCTGCCGCTGACAGGGAGGTGCACCCTATTTGCATGGGTTCCCCGGCTCCGGTTGAGTGGGCCTCTGAGGCGACTGGTGGAGGTGGTGGAGACGCAGCGACAGCGTGAGAGGTAGATGGCTCTGGAGTCCTCTGGTAACCGGGGGGTCCTGTAAAGGAACGGAAAACAGATTTAGTGTTGTGACTCATCCGCTGATCCACTCGGAGGGCCAGCTGGATCATGCCCTCCAGGGTGTCAGGGAGCTCCCGCACAGCCAGTTCGTCTTTGAGACGGATGGAGAGTCCTTCATAGTAGGCTGTGCGGAGAGCGGCGTTTGACCAGGTTGTTTGAACAGCAAGGGTGCGAAATTCCGTGGTGTATCTGCTGACGCTGCGACTCCCTTGCTTGAGGTGGTAGAGGCGTGAGTCGACCTCCACCTCGCTCTCAGGGTGTTGAAAGACGGTTCTGAGTTCGGTGGTAAAAGCCGGATATGAATGAGCATTGTCCCCATCGGCCTTCAGAACCGCCGTAGCCCACTCGGCTGCCTGCCCCGTGAGGAGGGACGTGAGGTGAGCGATCCTGCTGCGGTCAGTGGGGTAACGTGAAAACTCCGCTCGGAAATGCACCAGCTCCTGCCGCAGACTCACAATTTCCACAGCCTGCTGCCGGATCACTCCCACCAGCTGTTCCAAATCCGCCGGGACCATCTCGGGACCAGACATTCTGTCACGGAGGCAAGACAGGAAATGAAAGATCGAGGAAAGGTCCCTGTGTAGCGTGGCGGAGAGCTCGAACGCGGATGTACACGAACAAGCAGGTTAACCACGCAGTTTATCTGAGAACGCTCCGACAAAGGAGTTGAGATTCCCACCAGGAAATCCGCGTTCTCACACGCACACAGACAAACACACAAAAGCTCCGGAGAGCGGTACTCACGTGAGTAGAGACGATGGGTGAGAAGACGACCTTCAAAAGAGTCCAAGAACTCTGTTTTATGTATATGAACTCAATGTCTGGTGCCAAACCAACCTTTACTTCCTGTTTATATAGCCACGGAGATTACTTCCGGGACCTCGTGACCTCACATGATCCGGTGCGTGTGACAAAATCATACTTATTTGACCACCATCAATTCGTGGCAGTAAATGAAGAGGTATCATATCGGTACCGCAAGGCTCAGTACTAGGGCCATTACTTTTTACGCTTTACATGTTACCCTTGGGTGATATCATCAGGAAATATGGTGTTAGCTTTCACTGTTACGCTGGTCATACTCAGCTCTATATTTCTTCACGGCCCCGCGAAACATACCAATTTGAAAAACTAACGGATTGTGTAGTTGAGTTAAAAAATTGGATGACAAGTAATTTCTTACTGCTAAATTCTGAAAAAACAGAGGTGTTAATCATTGGACCTAAAACCTCAGCGTGTAATAACCTAAAACACTGTCTAATACTTGATGGCTGTTCTGTTAATTCTTCGTCATCAGTTAGGAAACTAGGTGTGCTATTTGATGGCAATCTTTCCTTTGAAAACCACATCTCTAGTATTTGCAAAACTGCATTTTTCCATCTCAAAAATATATCTAAATTACGACCTATGCTCTCAATGTCAAATGCTGAAACATTAATTTATGCGTTTACGACCTCAAGATTAGATTATTGTAATGCTTTATTGGGTGGTTGTTCTGCTCACTTAATAAACAAACTCCAGCTGGTTCAAAATGCAGCAGCTAGAGTTCTTACTAGAACCAAAAAGTATGATCATATTAGCCCGGTTCTGTCAACACTGCACTGGCTCCCTATTAAACATTGTATAGATTTTAAAATCTTGCTAATTACTTATAAAGCCCTGAATGGTTTAACTCCTCAGTACCTGAGCGAGCTCTTATCGCATTATAGTCCCTCACGTCCACTGCGTTCTCAAAATCAACCGCGGGCGGCAGATCATTTTCTTATCTAGCGCCCAAACTCTGGAACAATCTACCCAACACTGTTCGGGACGCAGACACACTCTGTCAGTTTAAATCTAGATTAAAGACCCATCTCTTTAACCTTGCTTACACATACCACATGAACATATTATTATAATTCAAATCCGTTAAAGGATTGTTAGGCTGCATTAATTAGGTCAACCGGAACCGGGAACACTTCCCATAACACCCGATGTACTCAGTGCATCATCAGAAGAATGGCATCAGATCAGATGGTCACTGCAGTCCCCCGGATCCAGTCCATACCCAGCCCAGACAGTGGATCAGCACCTAGAGACGACCTCTACAGCCCTGAATGTCAGCGGAGACCACATCGACTAGATGAGCCCAGAGACGGATCCCTAGTGAAGACCTCGTCACCTAGACGGCTGTCGGCACAAGACCACGGGAACCAGATGAGTCCTCTGCGTCTGGCCAGAGGAGAACTGGCCCCCCAACTGAGCCTGGTTTCTCCCAAGGTTTTTTCTCCATTTGTCACCGATGGAGTTTTGGTTCCTTGCCACTGTCACCTCTGGCTTGCTTAGTTGGGGACACTTTCTCTTCACACAATATTTTATTTTACTGTATTTGATTAACTACGTTTACCTGAAAATTGAGTGTTTATTGTTGCCCTTTTGCATTGTTGATGTACTATTTCCTATTTAATACTGTACAGCCGCTTTGTCACAATTCTGTATTGTTAAAGGCAGTATATAAAGGTGACTTGACTTGACTTGACTGGGGGGATCGCGGATGAGGGACCCCGTGATCCTCCAGTAGTCACTAAGCCAAAGCCTGTTCATGCCATGCCTGTCAAGCCAGAGTCTGTTCACGTTATGCCGGCCACTCAAAAGCCTCATCGCACAACGTCTTCTGCTCCAAGGCCTGCTCACGTCACGTCTGCCGCTCCAAGGCCTGCTCACGTCAAGCCTGCCGCTCCAGGGCCTGCTCACGTCAAGCCTGCCGCTCCAGGGCCTGCTCACGTCAAGCCTGCCGCTCCAGGGCCTGCTCAGGTCATGCCTGCCGTCCCAGAGCCAGTTCACAAGATGTCCGCCATCCCAGAGCCAGTTCACAAAATGGCCGCCATCCCAGAGCCAGTTCATAAGATGGCTGATCCTCTGATGTCAATCAAGTCAGGGTTGCACTTTCTGTGCCACGTCAAGTTACAGCTGTGTCTCCTGAGCCACGTCAAGTTACAGCTGTTGTTCCTGAGTCAAGCCAAGTTACAGCTGTTGTTCCTGAGTCAAGCCAAGGTACAGCTGTATTTCCTATGTCAAGTCAAACCACAGCTGATCTTCAAGAGTCAAGTCAAGTCACAGCTGATCTTCACGAGCCAGGTCAAGTCACAGCTGTTCTTAACGAATCGAATCAAGTCATTGCTGATCTTCCTGAGCCAAGTCAAGTCATGGCAGACCTCCCTGAGTCAAGTCAAGCCACGCCAGAGTCCCTGCCAAGATGGCTGCCACGCCAGAGAGTCATGTCACGTCACTGCTCTCGCCAAAATTTCCCCAGAGGATTTTTTTTTTTTTTGGGGGCGGGTCATAGTACCCAAGCTCCTGCTGATGCAGAGCTTGGGCCAAGACTGAAAAAACTAATGGCCGTCGCCAGTGCCCCCAGAGGTGGCAGCTCCGGCTGCAGAACCTCCTAAAGGGGCGGCATTTCCCCATGGACTCTCTGCCTCTTCTGTCATGGCCATGAAGGCCATCAACGAACTCACTGCCTCTCCTGTCACAGCCATGAAGGCCAATTATGAACTCATTGTCCATGTCCCTGCTCTGCCTGCGCCGCCACGGCTCCCTACTCTGCCTGCCCTGCCATGGCTCCAGGCTCCTCAGGATCAGACATGGTTCCATGGCCCAGGTCCACCATGGTACCACAGTCTGCCACTGCTTCATGGCCCAGGTCCTTCACTGCTCCACAACCTGCCACAGTTCCACGGCCCAGAACCGCCATTGTTTCACTGTCTGCCACTGCTCCACGATCCAGGCCCACCTCTGCTCCACAGCCAAGACCTGCCTCTGCTTCAGGGCCCAGGACCACCACTGCACCATGGCTCATTGTCTTGTCCACTGCTT
Organism: Labeo rohita; assembly: GCF_022985175.1. Taxonomy (NCBI): domain Eukaryota; kingdom Metazoa; phylum Chordata; class Actinopteri; order Cypriniformes; family Cyprinidae; genus Labeo; species Labeo rohita. The sequence continues at coordinate 53,040 of NW_026128374.1, forward strand.
CATGGTCCTGGCCATCATTATGAACCTGTTCCCCTACATGAGCCTGGCCCTCCATCCCTCCCCCTGTATTGCCTCTGCTCCACCTCCAGGACTGTGTTTTGTTTGGACGTCTGGAGCCACCCTTAGAGGGGGGGACATGTAACGTGGGGTTGTTTTTGTGTTTTGCTTCACGTTTATGTTTTCATGTCTTTTATTTTGAAGTTTTGCCATGTTCCTTGTTTGTGTCTTGTTTGTGTTTCCCTTGCCCTCTTGTATTCCTGCCATTGGTTTCTCTGTTCAATGTGTCATGTTCTGATTGGTTGTTCTAGTCTGTCTGCTCATTGGTTTGTTCATGTCATGTGACCCCTATTGTTTGGTATAAGTAGCCCTCATGTTCGCATTGTTCCTTGTCGTGTATTGAAGTGTAATCCTGCTGTTGGTGAGTTCTGTTCTTGTTTATGCCTGTGTTCATGCCACGCCAAGTCTGTTTCACGCCAAGTCTGTTTCAAGCCAAGTCTGTTCATGCCAAGTCTGTCAAGTTGTTGTTGGATTATTATTTGTTTAGATTCACATTTTTTACAATAAACTGCATTTGCATTTAAATGTGGTATTTTCACATGCTTTCAGATGTACTACCTACACAGAGCCGTAGTTCACAGAGAAGCTACGCAAACAGCTGTCATTATCATGAACGAATGAAATGAATTATCATTTCTTTCGATTTTATAATCACGCAATAATATTGTCTACGATTTTTGCGTAACCTATCAGTGAACTACAGCTCTGTGTAGTAATTGCTGCTCCATCTGAAAACAGGTCTATAAGCCCTATATACAACTAGAGATGTAATGATATGAAAACTTCTTATCACGGTTATCAGTATTATCATGGTATTGTTAAAATGTGCTGGAAATGTTCAAAAAGTACTGACACATGAAACATTTCACCAACTTTTGTATTTAAATTCAACAAAAATTAAATAAAATTACTTTTTGTTTGCATAAACACTAAAACAATAAAGTTACCTATGATGTCTGGATTTTAAATGACAACATGACTGACAACAGTTTATCTCATACGAAATGTTAAAATAAAACTTCGAAAAGGTTTAATAAAATAGCAAACCTCACATTTTAGCCTTTAAATAAAGAAAAGGGTTAAGTCAAAATGTTTGATTAACAAATGTTTATATGCATTTTATCTGATTCATAAGTATTTCTAGATACCTGTCTGAATTGTTTAAATTTATATAACCCACATAAGCTTGTTTTTCATCAACCAGTCAAAATTTACGGCCAGGCATGCAAATTCGGTCCTTTTTTTGGCCAGACAAAGAGTGCACAGGCTGAATGTACAAGTAACTCTGTAAATCCACTCTCTGACACTAGATGGCGCTTACGGAAAAGCTGAATTGCAGCTGTTTCCCGTAACCTCCGTGGATAAAGCAGCCTTACGATTAAAGAATCAAGTATTACAGGGAGCAAAGATGAAAATAAAATGTCATCGAATCTTTTCTAAAAACAGTCAGAACTTTCAGAGGTACATTCTTCATTCATATATTCATTTGTATTAATCCCTTAGCACTCTTTTAAAACCTTGCATCTTTCTGCAACATTTTCACACTGTGAAAATGTGAGACTGTTACCTAAAACTTTGCTTTGGACAGTATTTATGTATCCTTAATTGTTCAGATCATGGTAATCGGATACAGTTTTAATGATAATTAAATATGAAACGGTAATACTAACGGTGGAGGGTTTTTATCACAAGTTATCATTAAAACAGTAATTGTTCCATCCCTATATACAACGTTCCAATCTAGATCCTCTTCCTACTTAGCACCCCACCTCCTCATTAGCAAACTATCATCTATGAAGTATGCAGTGTCTCTTTTCTTAGCAGCCTCAGAGCTAATCACAACTGAGAAACATTCATGCAAAGATGGGTCCTCCTTTTGGGCAGCAATAATCTGAGAACGAGAAATAGGCAGATCCAATGAATGGGAACTTTCCAATAATCCCGCTGAGCTTTTTACATTAGAACCTCGTACATCATCTGTTTTAGCTTCAGAGATAATCCCTTCATCTGCTAACACATGTCCCACTAATGAGTCAGCCAACTCAACTTGCTCCACAGCCTTAGCTGACTGGGCACAAGTCAGAGAACACCTCAGGATGGAAACGAGCAACATCATTAGAATTTAAACAAACAATCGGAACGTCTGTCACTTCTGGCATTGGCACAACTTTGCCTCCGGCCAAATTGTTTCCCAAAATGAAAGTTATCCCTTTCACAGGCAGTGAACTACACATTCCAACTCTCACAAATCCAGACACCAGAGTACAGTCTAGATGGGCACGATTCAAAGGGACAGGCACTACTTGCATTTCAATTCCACAAAGTAGAATATTTGACTCACAATATGATTCATCAGAGAAAGGCAAAATATTACACACCATAATGGTGTTATGAAGTGGACGGGACACAGATGGTAAGTAAACGCAATAACAGTTTATTGTAATGAGTTCAACAGACAGGGTGAGAAGAAGAGGTAAGTAGACAATCTTGATAGAGTTTGAGAGCGCAGAATGTAACAAATGGACTGCATTGCCCCAGTATCCCTGAGGATGACAATTTCTCTACGATCCTCATCTTTACCAGACAAAGAAACAAACCCTGTCATAACAAAAGGCTTATAACTTGGTTCAAAGACATCAGTACGACTTGATAGCTCAGACGGTGGCACAGTCTTTAACAATGCAACACTTTTAGGGTTTTGAGCCTGTTGCTTACGCCTAAGCACGGGGCAATCAGCAATCAGATGTCCATGCTTATGGCAATAAAAACAGTCCCTGACCTCTTTTGACTGCAATGCAGCAGGTTTTACCCGAGCACTCTGACTTTGGGATGGGCCACTAGTCACGCTCTTTTCAGTGCGCGTCACGGAGAAAACGCCCTTATGAGTGAGCACGAACTCATCTGCTCAGACAGCAGCCTGCGACAATGACTTAACCTTTTGTTCATTTAAATAGACCGCCACATTCAGGCAAACACCCTTTGAACTCCTCAAGCAGAATTAATTGTCTTAGGGAGTCAGAGTCTTCGGTTTTAGTTGCACTGCACCATTTACCAAGTAACAGGTATTTTTCCCTAGCAAATTTGACAATTCCACAACATTCTCTTGAACAGACTTGAAAATTATGTTGGCATTAGTGGTAGCGCATTGGCATGGTTCAAATCATACTTATCTGACCGTGGCAGTGAATGAAGAGGTATCATACCAATCACAAGTGCAGTATGGAGTGCCTCAAGTCTCAGCACTAGGGCCATTGCTTTTTATGCTTTACATGTTACCATTGGGAGATATCATTAGGAAACATGGTGTTAGCTTTCACTGTTATCCTGATGATACTCAGCTCTATATTTTGTCGCGGCTCAGCAAAACATACCAATTTGAAAAACTAACAGAATGTGTAGTTGATATAAAAAAAACTGGATGACGAGTAATTTCTTATTGCTAAATTCTGAAAAAAAAACAGAGGTGCTAATTATTAGACCTAAAACATCAGCATGTAATAACCTAAAACACTATCTAATACTTGATGGCTGCTCTGTCAATTCTTCATCGTCAGTTAGGAACCTAGGTGTGCTATTTGATAGCAATCTTTTCTTTGAAAGCCACATCTCTAGCATTTGCAAATTTGCAAAAAAACTCTATTTTCACTGGCAATTTGAAAATATCAAAATCTGCAAGCAGCAGATCATTTTCTTATTTAGCGCCCAAACTCTACCTAACACTGTTTTGGAGGCAGACACACTCTCTCAGTTTAAATCAAGATTAAAGACCATTGGTGGGCAGTGTGCCGACATACAGCATCATTGCGCTACAGGCGTCTCATGTTCGAATCCTGTCTCTCCCACTTTGCTTTCTGTCCATTTTGATCTGTCCTATCATAATAAAGGCTAAAAATGCCAAAAATAAATTAAAAAAAAAAAGATTAAAGACCCATCTCTTTAACCTAGTTTACACATAATACATTAACACATTTCTATTAGCTAGACAGACTGGCTTAACCGACCGTCTGCTAGCCGCCTCACTTCACAGAAATCTGATCCCCAGTTAGCCAAGTACGAACTCTAAACAAACACCAGTAGTAGTGTGTTTACTACTGGTGTTTGTTGAATTTGTGAGACTGGTTTGTGAGAAGGTAGCAATAAATGGCCAAGTTACACTGTTATTGTCAGGCATTCACCACAGCCACCTCCATCTGCCACACCTCCGGTAGCACTGCCCACTCGTTCATCATCACCCGTCGGAGAACGCTAAGGTCACCTTCTTCATCTCGTTGCTCACCGGTAAGGCCCTACAGTGGGCAAAAGCTATTTGGAACTCTGAAAATCCCATCATTCATTCTTATGAACAGTTCACGAGCCATTTCTCAGAGGTTTTCAGCATGACAACCGGTACACTCACCTCTTTCGATCAGCTCTTCCGTCTTCAACAAGGTATTTCTTCAGTGAACGAATACACTCTCCACTTCCGTAAGCTGGCGGCGGCTAGCGGCTGGAATGAGACAGCACTGCTGGGAGCCTACAGACAGGGACTTAACCCGGACATTCGCGCTGCGATGGCTTTGTACGACGACAGTATTGGACTGGAGTCCTTCCTGCAAAGAACCACTCGAGTTTCCCAGCGACTAGCCGCCTGCCAGCCCTCAGTGACCGCTCCTCAGCTCGTCTCGTGGCTGCTAGCTCCCCAGTACCAGAACCCATGCAAATCGACTCAACTCGCCTTTCTCGCACCAAACGAAATCGCCGCATCTCGAATGGATTATGTCTTTACTGTGGACGACCTGGTCATCTTCTACGTACCTGTCCCATAAGACCCCCACGCCCCGTGGTGAATACCCTTTCCACAGAGACCCAAACCACCTCTCTTACACTATTACCCGTAACATTGCATACTTCTAATTTGTCTGTATGTGTTTCCGCTCTGGTAGACTCTGGATCCTCTGGCAACTTTATCTCCCAGGACTGTTTAAATCAGCTTCAACTCTCCCATTGTCGACATTCTCAAGTGCTGGCAGTGAAAACCATTAAGGGAAAACCACTGGCACGTGGGAGGATACGTCATTCGTCACCTTTCATCACTCTACAAATAGGACTGTTTTACTCGGAGGAGATGCGGTTTCTGGTACTGGAGGATTCCACCGTCAGTATCACCCTGGGATGCCCGTGGCTCCAGAAACATCGTCCTGAACTCAGCTGGGGTCCTTGTGATATCATCCGCTGGAGTGACATAGACTTGTCAACGTACCTCACTAACCATCCGTTCCTGTTCACCTGTCGTCAACACAAGTGGAAAGCCCTGAGCCATCCTTCACCCCTGAGATCCCAGCTGAGTACATGGCGTTCCAGGATGTATTTAGCAAGCAAGCAGCCACCCACCTACCACCGCATCGGCCATGGGATTGTGCCATCGAGTTGCTACCTGGGGCCCAGCTCCCCAAGGGGCAAGTATACCCTCTGTCCATCCCGGAACGCCAGGCGATAGAGGAGTATATTGTGGAGTCAAGGATTCATCCAACCATCCACCTCGCCGGCCGCTTCAAGCTTCTTCTTCGTGGGCAAGAAGGATGGAAGTTTACGTCCATGCATCGATTACTGTCAACTCAATTCTCAGATCAAACAACAACCATATCCACTCCCTCTGGTCCCAGCCGCCCTCGAAGAGCTTTGTGGAGCCCAAGTCTTCACGAAGCTGGACCTGCGGAGTGCGTATAACCTCGTATAAGACGGCCTTTGTTACACCTACTGGCCACTATGAGTACCGGGTCATGCCGTACGGCTTATCCATTAGCCCATCCGTCTTCCAAACGTTTATGAACGAGGTGTTCCGGGAGTTCCTCCATCGGTTCATTGTTGTCTACATTGATGATATTGCCAGCACGTCCAGCAGGTCCTCCACAAGCTACATGAACACAGCCTCTATCTCAAGCTTGAAAAATGTGAGTTCCATCACCCATCCGTACAGTTCCTTGGGTACATCATCACTGCCGAGGGCGTGCAGATGGATCAGGGGAAGGTTTCTGCAATTCAAGAATGGCCACAACCCCTTACAGTTAAAGAACTTCAACGTTTCCTGGGATTCTCCAATTTCTACAGACGCTTCATCCAGAACAACAGTTCCATCACGGCTCCATTAACCTCCCTCCTGAGGGGTAAACCGAAAGCTCTCATCTGGAACCCCGCTGCTCACGAAGCATTCCAACGGCTCAAGGAGATTTTTAGCACCGCACCCTTACTACACCACCCAGATCCCAAACTTCCCTTTACGGTTGAGGTCGATGCTTCCACCACTGGAGTGGGTGTGGTGCTATCCCAAGCGGTCGGCGAGCCTTCTCTCCTCCATCCCTGTGCTTTCTATTCTTGGAAGCTGTCTCCGGCGGAGCAGAATTATGATGTCGGCAATAGAGAATTACTGGCCATCAAACTAGCCCTGGAGGAGTGGCGCCACTGGTTGGAGGGATCTAATCATCCATTCACCATTATCACTGATCACAAAAATCTCCAATACCTTCGAGAAGCGAGACGTCTCAACCCCAGACAAGCACGTTGGGCATTATTCTTCACACGTTTCAACTTTACAATCACCTATCGACCCGGTTCCAAGAACATTTCTGCCGACGCTCTCTCACGACAGTTCTCCTCAGATCACCCTGCTGAACCTGAACCCATCATCCCCTCCAACCTAATCATCAGCCCCATCCTCTGGGAGCAGGACGATACCATCAGGCAAGCCACCCTCCAGGAGCCCGCTCCACCGGAATGCCCGGAAGGGAAGATCTTTGTTCCTCGCTCTCAACGACTAATCATTCTGGGCACAGCTCATCAGTCTCCGGGCTCTGGACACCCAGGTAGCCAACGGACCCTCTCGCTCCTTCAAACCCGATACTGGTGGCCCAGTATGCGCCGTGATACCATCAGGTACGTCCAGAGCTCCTCTGTCTGTGCTATGTCCACCTCTCCCCGTCAACTTCCCACAGGAAAACTGGTACCACTGCCCATTCCACAGAGGCCCTGGTCCCATATTGGAGTGGACTTTGTGACCGATCTCCCGAGCTCCGAAGGTAACACCTGCATCCTAGTAATGGTTGATCGCTTCTCCAAAAATGTGCAAGTTTTTCCATTTAAAGGGGTTGCCCACGGCACTGGAAACTGCTGAACATCTGTTCCAGCAGGTGTTTCGCCACTTCGGCTTGCCCGAGGAGATCGTGTCGGACTGGGGACCTCAATTCATCTCTCATGTCTGGAAAGCTTTCTTTAAGCTTCTTGGTGTTTCTGTTAATCTCTCCTCCGGTCACCATCCACAGACCAATGGCCAGACAGAGAGAAAGATCCAAGAGCTGGGACGTTACCTCCGGGCATACCGTCACAAGGATCAGCACAGCTGGAGCAGGTTCCTCCCGTGGGCCGAGTACGCACAGAACTCTCCGCCAAGATACCACCGGCTTAACACCCTTCCAGTGCATACTCGGTTACCAGCCTCCGATGTTCCCCTGGAGGGAGGAACCTTCCCATGTTCCAGCTGTTGACCACTGGTTTTGAGAGAGCGAGGAAGTGTGGGACTCAGCTCATCACCATCTCCAGCGGGCAGTTCGACAACACAAGAGGTTTGCTGACGTCAGAAGAAGACCTGCTCCTGCTTACCAACCTGGGGATCAGGTCTGGTTGTCCATCCATGACCTATGTCTACGTCAGGCCTGCCGCAAGCTGAGTCCCCGCTATATGGGTCCATTCAAGATCCTGAGGCGGATCAACGATGTCAGTTGATCCAGCTTCAGCTCCCTCCAAGGTACCGCATACACCCCACGTTCCATGAACCATCTTAAAACCCTTCTATCCCTCTGCCACAGATCATACGGGAGCTGAAGCGGAACCTCCTCCTCCAGAAGTCCTGGACCAGTCTTCCATCTACACGGTTCATGAGATCTTGGACTCACAGTGTCGAGGGGGCCACCTAGAATACCTCGTGGACTGGGAGGGGTATGGACCCGAGGAACGGTCCTGGGTACCCAGAGATGACATCCTAGATCCCACCTTGCTTCTGGACTTCCACAGGAGTCACCCGGATTGTCCTGCCCCTCGCGGTCGTGGTCGCCCTCGGCATCGGGAGCCGCCCCTGGAGGAGGGGGTAGTGTCAGGCATTCACCACAGCCACCTCCATCTGCCACACCTCCGGTAGCACCGCCCACTCGTTCATCATCACCCGAATTCTAATCTGTTGCACCTGATCCTCATTGAGCCACGCCCTATATAAGAGACACTCGCACACTCTCTCATTGTCTGGTCTACCGTTCACATACTAAGCTACTTTGGACTCTATGCTGTTTCCACGTGGATCTCTCCATTGTGCTCTGGCGTTTGGCGTGGCTCAATATCTGGACTCCGTGTCATCTCTACTTTGCAAAGACTTTTAGTTAAGAACTCTTTATTCTGCTTTTCACCATTTTGTTCATTGTACAAGTTTGTCAATAAAACGTTGGATTGGATTGCTATTCACCTCTCGTCTCCTCCGTATCAGTGTGTGTGTTTGTGACAGTTATATTTTTAAACCACAGATGCAGAAAATACCATTATTTTATGTATAAAATGTGCATGACCTTTGGAGGTTAAAATTCACTCTTTGGACTTATGTCACAGGTCTAGTCCTCCTTCTCTTTTCTGCATTGTGATTTTACAGTTTCTTTTCTGCACTCTGACAAACATGAGTCAGCGAGCCCAATTTCCCAATAAAGGCCAAGACACAGCTGTTTCGTTGACATTTTTACTTAAAGGTGAAACAACAGCCCTTTTAGTGGTTTCACTGCAGACATAAGACATCTAAAAATATAAAGGTAAAATGAACAACCTCATGGCCTTGCTAACGAGAGCACTATCCGACAGGAGTTTATGGAAGGCCATTTAACTATTAAAATATATGTTACCACTCGGATTGAATGCTCAAAATATCAACTTAAACAAAATTTAAAATTAAAATTTGCAAAATTGCTACTCATTTCACATTAATCTCATTAATATTGCCAAACTGAGACGGAGCAAGAAAAAAGCGTACCCACATCATGCATTTCCTATTGTGACTGCTGTGTCGCATCATCTTCCATCAAACAAATAGCTGCCGCTGAATTCAGAAGGATTCACAATAACAATTCTAACTCCGTTACACTCACCCCCACTGAATTCTTCTGAATTAAGGCAGCAGTAGTACAAAAATACAATACATTCACCATTCGCACATGGAGAGACCTACTGGTAAGCCAAACACGAAGTTATCTGAAAAGATGAAGTGGAAAGAGATGAGCGCCAATCTCTCAGACCAACATCTGGCAGTAAGATGCCCATATACATCTCACTAAACTCTATGTCAAGGCAAATAGTAAGCAAATGTAACAAAAACAGGTATGCCATAAAAAGAAAATACATAAAAAAACAAAGCATCAAATCTTGAGTATCATACGTTTACAACATTCAAACAAAACAAAGAAAAATTCAAACAGTCTGAATTTTTTACATTGCCCTGGTGAAAAAAACAGCATATGCTGGTAGGTATATTTTGATGCTGGTTCAGGCTGGTCCTTTGCTGGTTTATGCTGGTCATGTTGCTGGTCAAGGACCAGCATAAACCAGCTAAGGACCAGCATAGATCAGCAAAGGACCAGCTTAAACCAGCATCAAAACATACCTACCAGCATATGCTGTTTTTTTTCACCAGCGTGACACAACATTTTGTCCACCCTGGTGGTGTACAACAGTCTATTCACGGGTTTGAGTAGACGTCCAAAACGAGACCTGGGTACAGCAAATGTACCAGAATCAGGAACCGACACCCAATCATCGTTATCAACTTTGAAGCTCACTAATCAGCTGGCCCTCAAAACTTGCCCCCTGATCACTGTGTATGCGTTCAGGAAATCCAAACACACAAAAGTATTTATCCCACAAGACATGAGCCACCTGTTTAGCAGACTGATCTTTACATTGGAACGCTTGTGCCAATCTGGTAAAGACCAAAAGCAGACCAAAAGTCAGTGCACACTAACTGCAATGGTCTACTGGTCACAATATTTTCCAAGGGAGCTCGACCCTTAGGCTCAGCGGTTTTACTGACAACACATCTTTGACAGTGTAGTACGTACCCTCTAATGTCTCTGTCAAGACTCAACCAAAAGAAACAACGTCTCGCAAGTCCCAAACTTCTGGACTGCCCCGCTTGGTCATGAATGCCCCTTAACACCTCTAACTGAAGCGACTCAGGGACTACGTATTGGAAACACTTGCCCTTCGACAACTGATCATGGGAGATCCGGTAGAGAATCCCATTTCTCACAACAAATTTCTCCCAATGCTTAGGGTATCTAAGCACCTTGGCAGATTGCTTTGCTCGCTCCACATAATGAATAACTCTTGACAACACACTATCAGAGAGCTGTTTCTCATGCAGATCATGCTCGGAATTAGGGTTGCCAAAAGGTACCGGGTTCGGTTTCCTGCTCACATTTGAGCGCTGTTGAGCCGATTTTTAAACATTGTTGATTGGCCATAGTGTTCACACGCTCAACAGGCACGCTCCTCACCGAGTGCTCACACATTACTTATCATTGTAGCCAATCACAGTCATGTCTGTTGAGCGCATGAACACTATGGCCAATCAGCGATGTTTAAAAATCGGCTCAACAGAGCTCAAATGTGAGCGGGAAATGGACGTTTTTAAAATTTCAGTACCGAAAGTACTGAACCCGGTACCTTTTGACAACTCTACTCGGAATATGTCAGTTGCATCTCAGGCTCAGAAACCATCTGGGGAAGATGATCCAAAACAGATAAAGCACGAAATCTTGCACCATCTTCCCATTTTCTTTGTGAGTCAAGCACAGCCATTACATCCTCCTTATCCAAGGAAATGCATGCAACACTCATCAAATTACTGTGCAAAAGATTACTACTAGAAGCACTCGGCTTTCCTTTAGACCCACTAGACCACCGAAAAGCATTCTGAACTGAACCAGCTGAAACATCCTGTACATCAGACAAAAGCTGGTCATATGATTCACTCAACAGTCCAGAACCGATATTAGATCTCACAAACGGAACCCCACTCAAAGTGTCAGCCACAACATTCTGTGAACCTGGTACATATTTGATGTCGAAATTGTATGCTGCAAGTTTGGCAACCCAATGCTGCTCACAACAATCAAGCTTAGGTTTGGTTAGAAAATGAGTGAGCGGGTTATTATCAGTCCATACCATAAAATCATGGCGTCCAATCAGCTACAGTCAATTTCTTTAATGCACAATTACATTTATTTGTGCACCCTCTTTTGGTTTTCTTTATCTGACCTTTCAAAAGATTAAAAAGGGGTTTAGCCACAGTTGAGTAGTTAGGTACGAAATCCTGATAATAGTTGACCATCCTAAGGAAGGACCTTATGTGCCTCTGGGACGCTGTAACTCCATCAGCCTCCATCAGATCCAATCAGGTCATTTTGGATATACTCTCAACCTTACCTGGATCTGTGGACACACCAGACACATCAATCACATGCCCCAGAAATCGTACAGACTTCCTGAAGAAGTTACATTTCTTGGGGACAAGTTTTAGATTGTGTGTTCTCAATCAACTGAATACCATCTCAAGACGGTCAAGTGCTGTTGTTTTATCAGGCCCATAAACTATGAAATCATCCAATTAACATAACATCATGCGCATGAAACTTCCTGGACTGTTACACAGCCCTTGAGGAAGCCAACTGTACTCATATAAGCCCATAGGTTTTGTAAATACAGAGTACTTTCGGTCATCCTCATGTAACGGCATATTGTAAAAGCCGGAGGTCAGGTCCATCGTACTGAATAGTGAATTCCCCCCTAACGCAGCCAACAATCGGCCTGGTGGGGAAGTGGAGGCACATCTTTTAATGTCCTTTTATTTAACCATTGAAAATCCGTACACACTCGCAGGTCTCCATTCTTTTTCCAAACAAGATCTAAAAGAGATGCAAACTCACTAGTTGACTTGAGAATAATCTCTGAGGAAGATTTTATTAACTTAAATATAGAGGAATTGTGTCCAAATTAATCTACCATTATAGTTCTACTCTATATGTTGCTGGACCAGCACATCCTGTGTTATTATAGAAACCAGAAGTATAGAAAAAGGGCCCCACTAACAGAGTTGTACCTCATGTTATTGTAGAGGCCCTCTAAGAGGCCTTAAGGAAAAACATCTGTTTCCCATGGAAGTGTTTACCTTAGGGGACACCCCCCATGATTTAGGTTAACATGCTTACGTGGAGACCACTATATAACGCCGTTTTCAACCATGTAAAGATTAGTTCTCTATAGACAACTCGGCTTGATTGTCCTCGGCAATAAAGTCTATCTTTTGACATCAAAACCCAAGACTCAAGAGTGATTCTTAGACGGGGAAAGAGGGGAAACCACAACAAAATTGGCGTCACGAACAGGATTCGAAAGGACAGCGAGGTGGACCACGGCAGGCAGACTCTGGATGAGCAACACAACAACTTGGCCAAAGGTAAGCAGTTTTGCTTATATAGTTAGGTTGTGTTGTTTTCCAGAGTTTGCTTGTGGTGAGACACTTTAAATCCTTCTAAATTTATCGAACTGTAATAATTGGAGGAAAAGAGTTGAAATAAATGGGTTTTGATTCCAAAAGCACTAAATGCATGCATTGATCTGTATTTTCTGTTGAGTTGGGCTTGAGGAGAACAGTGAATTCAGGTTTTTATATTTAAGTAGAAGTAGATTAAAAGAGTTAAAAGAGAAGCGCTGGGTAAGAAAGTCCTACAAGGTTAGGCAAAAGTCCTACAAGGGTAGGCACTGCAAGGGTTGCCTTTCCTTGAGTTAAGGTCTCAAGTGAAGACAGAGTGCAAACTTGTAAGTTTATTTATTAAGTCCTATGGTTAATGCTCTGTTGGTGTTAGGAAGTTACAGAGGGCTGGAGGAGTAGGCAAAAATCCTGCAGCGTACTGCTTTTTTACTGTGTTGAGGAAAAAGTTTCAGTAAAAGAGCGAGTAGAACTGACAGGTCACTCAGGAAGAGTGTAGGCTATTTAAGTGTATGTGTGGGGTTGATTGTGTAACAAACTCTGCATCTTGTGAGCGGCAGCTGCGGCCCCTCCTGTGTTTCACAGAGAGGAAGCGTAGTTGTTGCCTCGCTTGAGAGGAGCGTGAGCCCGAAATAAGGGACAGTATGAATGTATAAAAACCTGTAAACAAGGGACAGTGTGAATGTATGAATCCTGGAATTAAAAGGACAGTGTGAATGTATTAGCCCTGGAATTAAAAGGACATGGATAAATGAGTGCAGAGCTCTAAATAATAAAGTGACTTATATGAATTTTGTTATAAATAGGTATAAGATATGGACTTTGAAGATTATTGTAGCAAGAGACCAATAAAAATAGGATATACATTTATTATTTAATGATTTATCATAATAGATGAATAAGATTGCACGTGCTTAAAAATGTATATATTATGTCTGAAGACGTCTAAAATTTGTATCTTGTTATCCCTGGGAGACAGTATGGAAGTTAATCCATTACAGAGTTTCAAAGATTTGGGTTTGAATTAACTGAAAGATAACTTGTGGAGAGCAATGTTGAATGAGAGCAAGATTGGGTGACCAAATTAATAGAAATTTTGATACATAAGCCATAGACATTTCTCAATAAGAATGTAACTTTGGTGATTAAATATATGTAGGTTGGGAAATTCATTCACCATTACTAGATTATTCTGAACATCTATGTGAATTTAAAAGAAAATTATGATGGTTTTTACCGTAGGCATGTCATGCTGTTGTAGAAAATATTATTTTGTTTAATTGTAATATTCCTAGATAATAAAGGTAGATTACTGCTGTTTTCTGCATTTTGCAAAGAAAAAACTGCTTGCTATTTTTCTGCAATGAAGAACTTGCTTTACTAAAATAGAATAAGGGAACTGCTGCTTTAACCAGATGAATGTTTTATATGGTAGGACCATTGAAAGATTTGGCTGAAAAGTGAAATTTATATAAAGAGCTAATTGCTCAAGACACAAGTTTGACTAAGGTCAATTTGATTAATGCGGTCTCTGAGTGTTAGAGTTTCAGATGGCTTCGACAACAGTGCCTGGAAAAAAGGAAGCAATGTGCTGGAGTCTGTCTACCAGTGTGGTGAAGAGGCAAAGACAAAGCTGCAGAGAGAAGAAGAGGGAGAAGCAGATGGACTTTCCACCCCCCTCCAGAAAGAGGAGTGCATACTTCTGCATGGAGAAAGGCTGACTCAAAACAGGAAAAGGTGAATCTTTCACTTGAGACTTTTCCTGAGGATGAAGAGAACATCCTGAAATGCAAAACTGTGACAGGAAAGCCAGACTGAGAGGAGGCAGAGAAACAACAAAGACCCTACACCACATCAGGCCATCACAGACTGACGACCTAATGCAACGGTCAAACAGCTTCAACAGACTAATGGTCTACACAGAAGAACTTTCATCACTTCCCATTGAGTGCACAGGTGCTGCATATCTAATGATCACTATAGAGACTGCTTCAAATTTGTTTATTATATTAGAGTAATTAGTATTGGTTATTCACTGGTCTCACAGCAGTTCTTTGAATTCTATGTTTTAACTAACATTCTTGATCTGCTTTTCAACAGTTACCAGTCCAGCCTTAGGTCTTAAAGAAAAGGAATTTTGACAGACAGAAGATAGTGCATGACTTACTGATCACACAAAAATGGAGCTGGATTTGGCATAGTGCCTAGAAACCTTGGTGGGAGACAGAGGCCTGCATGGTGAAACAGTGTGGACCCTCAGAAATGAGAAACATATGGACCTGTCAAGGGTCTCGTTCTATACCAAAACAAGTCTGGGGGCCTCTCTCTTCCACTCTAGGGAGAAATTTATTATATACATAAGGTATAGAACACGCCTTAAAAAGCTGTATAAAAGGGGCAACGCAAAGAACTTAGTTAGATTTGCTCTGCAGAGGACTTCTCGGCTTTATTCTCTTTGTAAATAACGTCTATCATCTGAAATCAAGACCAAAGGCTCTGAGTGTGGTTCTTCAGCAGAACGGGCAGGAACCACCGCTATTTAATTAAACTAGGGAAAGGTACAACTGAATCGTCAACAAGAATGCTGAGTTCTTATGAAGAAGACTCTAACAGACAAAAATAGGGCTGATAAAACAAAAATATTGGTCACTCCATTTTGTTTAATGGTCATTTTCTAGGACTAGATTAAATAAGAATAATATGTCTGTAAAGTTCCAAAATTATGAAATCACAAATGTTGTCATCACTGGGGGTAACAAGATAGAAATTATTTTGGCCATGGATCCTAGATCATGTGGAGATCTCCAATCCTCTTTTTAGATAGCATGACTAAAATTCAAAGTAGACAAACATGTGACATTTGAGAAATTACAATCGGCTTTCTCAATTGCACAGTACCTGAACTAATTATTCCAAACAAAATAATTTATTAAATTTTGTTGAAAAAAGAGGTTGCACAAAAAATTAAACTTGATTTTAGCCTAAGAGTGGGGTGTGAAAGGGTGTGAAAAAGTGTGAATGATGGTGTGCAATGGTGTGACATGGAGTGAAAGAAGATGTCTGACGAGACACTGAGGCAAATCAATTAAATTGCCAAAACAGCTGTATACAAAAATTTAAATGTGGGCCCACAGGGCAGATTATGGCCTTAAAATGACCCTGGATGAATTGGTTAAGTTTCCGGGTCAGCACCTAAGTTATTGTTGTGGCGAAAAGAAAACCAGTGCCACACTTGCGCAGCGTATTACGTGGGAAGGCAAAGCAAGGAAGCTTGCTCTGTCCACCCCACAGCTAACTTTCTTTTCCAGCATCCCAGGATGGAGCTGATTCTGTGTCAAAAGGATAAATATTGTCTTTCTGATTGTTAACATTAATAAAGTGGGTTGAGTGTTTTCCTGCTTAAAAAGCCTATGCTACTTAGCAAAATAGACCAAAAAATTTATCCAGTGATAGAGGGACTAAATTTCTAAAACAAAAAGAAAACTTAATTAGCAAATTGTTGAGAATAACATTGAAATTATTAAAAAATAGTTAGGATGAAAACAATTTAATAAAGCCAAATTCTTTATTATAGAAAAGGGGTATTAACCCTGCTCTTTATGTTAATACAATGGATTGCAAACAGATGTATGAGAAGCCAAAAAGGGGCTATGACAGCCCTCAACCCACTTGACATTTCTACAGGTCTCACCGAAAAGGACGACTGGCCAGATGAAAAATGAACATACCTGATATCACTAACCAAAACTCTGAAAGTTTCCATTTACAGGCAACAGCAGTTCTATCAAGGCCAGGGAAGGTTTGCCCCACCAGTGTATGCAGTTATGATCTCAAGGGGAATATCACATTGATCAGCAAAACGGGTCCACATCTCTCTCCCTAAAAAACGCCAACTAGCTTCAACAACCCTACACAGCATGGAGTGAGGGATTAAGGGCGTGCTAGTAACGACCCTCCCTTGCCGACGAGGGAAAGACCATTGCAACGACTCGCAAAGAGTCACCCTGGTGAAGATGGAAAAAAGGGGGAAGGAAATGTGGAGCTGACAAGAAGGGAGAACACAAGAAAGAAAGACAGAATTAGAGAATGAAGAAGACATGTAAAACTGTGTCATAAAAGAACTTTTAATATTAGAAGGAGTAGGGAGGCAGGATATTTTACTTCTCCCTTGAAGTAAAATGTATATGTGGGGGAAAGATGCTCATGGTTTTGACTGTTGTGCGAAAGGGGGAAGTGACAAGGAAAGTTAAGCAACAAGAGTCTTGGTCACCACACTTGAATGCAAAGTTAGAGGATTTTTGGTCCACATGGGAGACTTAGGATAGATATAGGGTCAGAAAGGTAATAATAGCTTAATCTTGACTACAACTGAACCGGGACTGTAGGAAAAACAACATAGGAATGTTGATGAGAATTATGACATGTAGGAAGATGATACCAAACTAAATGTTTTATGGGAAACAGCACAAACAATTAATGATAATTGGGCAACTTTCACAACCGTTAAACTAAAAAGACTGCCTATTCTGTTCTAAAACACAGATGAGCCAAGTAATAGTAGTCCCTAATCCATTCAGTTATGAACACTGTACTGAATTCAACAGAAACTTTTGTCATTTGGAGAAAGTCTTCAGACCTCATTGTCCAGCTGAATGTCTAGGCTCCCTAAGCAATGCTAAACACAAACCATACTACAAGCATATACCTCGACTGAGAGCTAAATGTAGAAGCTTAGATATAACTGAAGATTTGAAAATACAAGTTGATCAAGTAGAGATTCCACTATGGTACACCATAGACTACAGCAAAGAATATGAGTGCTTTGTTAACCCCACAGGTGTTGTAAATGTGGGACAATTCAAAGGGAAATGCAGTGTCATTTGGAATATAGATACAGCAATATTTCAAAGTTGTAACGAGGACGCTGAGGCGGCATTTGAATCCAATTGCGGAAGTTTATTACAAATTACAGCACACATAAACGTGGAAACAGGCAGAGGGTCGATTACCAGAAAAGCAGTCCAACAGGGCCAGGTCCATGTAGAGCAGGTGGGCCTGGATCGTGGAGCAGGGACAGACAGTGAAGCACCGGAGGACCTGGGTCGTTGGGCAGGGACAGACAGTGAAGCACTGGAGGACCTGGACCATGGAGTAGTGGCAGACAGTGGAACCTTGGAGGACCAGGGCCATGGAGCTGTGACAGACAGTGGAACCTTGGAGGACCTGGGCCGTGGAGCAGTAGCAGGCCATGAAGTACTGGAGGGCCTGGGCCGTGGAGCTGTGGCAGACCGTGTAGTACTGGAGGGCCTGGGCCGTGGAGCAATGGCAGAGTAGGGGACCATGGTGGGGCAGGCAGAGCAGGCAGAACAGGAAGCCATGGCGAGGCAGGCAGAGCAGGCATAACAGGGAGCCATGGCGAGGCAGACAGAGCAGGCAGAGCAAACAGGAGCAGAGATATCCACAGTGGGACTAATGACATGCATAGCAGAGCGGTGTGTACTTGAATGATTACTTTGGTCTTCTTGATTGCGACATGGCAGGTAGAGAGTTCATCGTGGAACGCCGCCCCCTAGGAGGATCAGAGCTTGCGCTGACACCTCTGGACAGATGCGAGGCAGGTCTGGCAGGGCAGTTATAAACTTGTGACAGGACCGATCGTGGACAGGCCTCTGGAGCAGACTCATGGACAGGCGAGGCCTCTGTGGACAGGCAGTGTGCAGCCCACAGGCCACTGAAGATGGACCGATAAGGCCTCTGGAGCAGACTCATGGACAGACGAGGCCTCTGGAGCACAGTGTGCAGCCCACACACTGAAGATGGCTACGGCCATTACAGGCAGCACAGCAGATAATGGGGTGTCTGTTGACCTTGAGGGTGCTGATGATATGGGCTTGTGGCTTGGGAGCGTGGGCTCTGCGTGGCTTGGGAGCGTGGGCTCTGCGTGGCTTGGGAGCGTGGGCTCTGCGGGGTCAGCTGATACGTGAGGTGGCTTGAGAAGGTCAGAGGGGACCTGGTGAGATTCTGGTAGAATAACAGTTTTATGACTTGACTCAGGGAGGCCTGCCGTGGCCGGACTTGACTCAGGAGCAACAGCAGTAACCTGACTTGGTTCTTGGAGATCAACTGTGGTGTGGCTTGGTTCAGGGAGATCAGCTGTGGCTTGACTTGGTTCATGAAGGTCAGCTGTAACTTGGCTTGGCTCATGAAGATCAACTGGGACTTTGCTTGACTCAGGAACCACGGCTGTGACTTTGCTTGACTTGAGGGCTACAGCTATAGCTTTACTTGACTCAGGAGCAATAGCTGTAACTTGACTGGACTTCGGAAGAGCAGCTCTGACCTGACTTGACACAGGAAACACAGCTTTAACGTGACTTGACGCTGGAACAACAGCTGCAGCTTGACTTGACTGTGGAACAACAGCCGTGATCTGACTGGACTCGGAAACTTGACTTGACTCAGGAAACGCAGCTGTAACTTGACTTGACTTGGAAACTTGACTTGACTCAGGGGACGCAGCTGCAACTTGACTTGACTTGGAAACTTGACTTGACTCGGGAAACACAGCTGCAATGTAACTTGACTCAGGAACAACATGGCTTGGCTCAGGAACAACATGGCTTGGCTCAGGAATAACATGGCTTGGCTCAGGAACGACATGGCTTGGCTCAGGAACGACATGGCTTGGCTCAGGAACGACATGGCTTGGCTCAGGAACGACAGCTGTAACTTGGCTTGACTCGTGGGGCACAGCTGTGACTTGGCTTGACTCGTGGGGAACAGCTGTGACTTGGCTTGACTCGTGGGGAACAGCTGTGACTTGGCTTGACTCGTGGGGAACAGCTGTGACTTGGCTTGATTCATGGGGAACAACTGTGTCCTTGCTTGACTCATGGAGAACAACAGCTGTATCTTGGCTTGGCTCGTGGAACACAGCTGTGACTTGGCTTGGTTCATGGGGAACAGCTGTGGCCTTGCTTGACTCTGTTGCTTGACTTGACTCTGTTGCTTGACTTGACTCTGTTGCGTGACTTGGCTCTGTTGCTGACCGGGCTCTGAGCTTGACCGGGCTCTGTAGCTTGACCGGGCTCTGTAGCTTGACCGGGCTCTGTAGCTTGACCGGGCTCTGTAGCTTGGCCGGGCTCTGTAGCTTGGCCGGGCTCTAGCTTGGCCGGGCTCTGCAGCTTGGCCGGGCTCTGCAGCTTGGCCGGGCTCTGCAGCTAGACTTGACCCTGGAACTGGACTTGACTTGGAAGCCTGACTGGACTTGGAAACTTGACTTGACCCTGAAACTCGACTGGACTTGGAAGCTTTTGACCCTGGAGCAGCAACTGTAGCTTGACTTGGTTCTGCAGCTTGACTTGGTTCTGCAGCTTGACTTGGTACAGGAACAGTAGCTGTCATTTTAGCTGCCCATACAGCCATTAGGGGTGAGTCCAGTACGCGTGCCATCATAAGGCGTGGCTTGGAGACAGCGATTATCTTGTGGAGTGGCTCTGGGATGGCAGCCATCTTGTGAACTGGCTTGGGGAAGGCGGCCATCTTGTGGATTGGCTCTGGGACGGTGGCCATCTTGTGAACAGGTTTGGGAATGGCGGCCATCTTGTGGACTGGCTCTGGGATGGCGGCCATCTTGTGGCCTAGCTCTGGGACGGCGGCCCTCTTGTGGACTGGCTCTGGGAAGGCGGCCATCTTGTGGACTGGCTCTGGGACGGCGGCCATCTTGTGGACTGGCTTGGAGATAGCAGCCATCTTGTGAGCTGGTTGTAGGAGGGTAGCCATGACAGGTGCAGACTCCGGACAGGCAGGAATGGCGTGAGCAGGCCCTGGAGCGGCAGGCATGGCGTGAGCAGGCCCTGGAGCGGCAGGCATGGCGTGAGCAGGCCCTGGAGCGGCAGGCATGGCGTGAGCAGGCCCTGGAGTGGCAGGCATGGCGTGAGCAGGCCCTGGAGCGGCAGGCATGGCGTGAGCAGGCCCTGGAGCGGCAGGCATGGCGTGAGCAGGCCCTGGAGCGGCAGGCATGGCGTGAGCAGGCCCTGGAGCAGGAGACGTGACGTGAGCAGGCTTTGGCTTTGCAGGCATGACGTGAACAGGCCTTGGCTTGGTGGATGTGGCCTGAGCAGGCTTTGGCTTGGCAGGCATGACGTGAACAGGCTTTGGCTTGGTGGATGTGGCCTGAGCAGGCTTTGGCTTGGCAGGCATGACGTGAACCGGTTGTGGTCTGGCAGATGTGGAGTGAACAGGCTGTAGCTTGGCAGACGTGACGCTAGCAGACTTGGTTTGAGGGGGTTCTTGCACGATGGTGACAATACCAGACATGAAGGTTGTGGTGTGAACGGTCTCTGGTTTGTTTGATGTGACGTGAGCTGGTTGTGGTGTGGTGGTTACTGCGGGATTGCGGGGTCCCTCGTCCGCAACCCCCACAGTAAATGTGGATCCACTTAATAGCAGGGCATGATCAATATATCTCTCCAGTGACCAATGAATCTTTCCCCCAGGTAGCCACGAACGAATGGGATCATTCAAACCCACCCGAAAAATGTCCTTCAGTGCCACGTCATTAAAATCAACAAGGTAACACAGTCCACAAAATTCCTCTACATATTCCTCTATAGCCTTGTCCCCTTGACGAAGGCAGAGGAGACGAGATACTGCTGGGTTCATGTTGGCTGATCGTTTCCGCTGGATTCTTGGTAGGCGAAGTATTCTGTAACGAGGACGCTGAGGCGGTGTTTGAATCCAATTGCGGAAGTTTATTACAAATTACAGCACACATAAACGTGGAAACAGGCAGAGGGTCGATTACCAGAAAAGCAGTCCAACAGCATACAACACATAAACGTAATCCAAGCAGCAGAGAGATAAAGCAGGCAGTGGGTCAAATACCGTGAAGTCAGTCCAGAAACAGCAAACAATCCAATAGGGGTAACCCGTAAACTCAAGAGTCCATAAACAAAGCAAGGTAGCAACAGGTAATCCAACAGAGTAAATATAGAAACGCTCGGTAAGGCAGGTGAAACTGGCAATACTTCGCAAAGTATAGAGCACATGGTCAGTCTTTAAATAGTGTCAAACAGGAAGTAACAGTAGAAGCAGCAGAGGGAGCATGCAGGCAGTCCTAGGGTGAGGGCTCCCTCTGCTGGCTTGGCGTTACAAAAGTGTTGATGATTCTAGAGATTTTCCACCCCTTCGGGCATCAGGAATAAGCAAAAGCGAACCAATTTGGCCAGCTAAAACCTGTAAAAATCAAACTATATCATTACCTAATACAGACCTATATAAAGACCAAAGTATAGCATTAGCTGATTTCTTTTGGATGTGCGGAAAAAGGAAACTTTTGTCTGCCCTACCATTAGGATGGAGAGGTAAATGCACAAGAGTACGATTAGTGCAAGAACTCCATATAATAGAATGGGATTCAAAATCCTCATTGGGGAGAAACGAAACAATTAATCACAAAGTTAAGAGAAATTATATTAGAAATTACCTATATCCCTAATAATACAGCCCCAGAAGGAACATTTACAAAAGCCATGGCTAAACTTAAAGAATTACAAATAGAGATGGCAACTAACGCTGGAAGAGACGAAAAACATGGGATTGGTTTAATTTAAAATTAGGATCATGGAGAGCATGGCTAGCAAAATTAGGAATACTCTTGGGAGTGACAATCGGAATAGGAGGATTGCTATTTTGCTATATACTACCATTATTAAAATCCCTAGTAATCAAGGCCACAGTTAAACAAATGGGAATGTCAAGGTATCAAGATGATGGAAAAAAGAATCTGACTCAACATGAATGTTATCAAGACTTGCTTTACAAAACTGCATTGCAGTTACATCTGGCAGATGAGATTTCAACTTCTTCTGACGATGAATAAGACAAATCTATCTGTAATCTACGTTTTATTATATGTGTTTTATTTCAATATCAAATGATATGTATCTTATTTTGATTTATTTTTGTTTAGTATTACTCCTATGTACTTTTATTTTCATTGTATTCTACATAACTGTGATAACCACAGGCAAGGCGAACCAACCGCACGCACATGCTTCAACAAACTATGTTAATGGAAAGATATGTTAAGGTGTCAGGGTCTTTTACTCCCTTCTAGCCAAAAGATAAGAGGGGAGATGTTTGGCCCTGACATCTTCCGGAATGCCGTGGCATGATTTAGTTAATTGATAATGAAACATAGTGACTATTTTTGTCACTGAGTAGTAATTACTAAGAGGCTGGATCTTGACGCAGCACTCCGGAAAGGTGAGACGTAAACGTCTCAAAGGGGGAATATGAGGAAGATTTTATTAACTTAAATATAGAGGAATTGTGTCCAAATTAATCTACCATTATAGTTCTACTCTATATGTTGCTGGGCCAGCACATCCTGTGTTATTATAGAAACCAGAAGTATAGAAAAAGGGCCCCACTAGCAGAGTTGTACCTCATGTTATTGTAGAGGCCCTCTAAGAGGCCTTAAGGAAAAACATCTGTTTCCCATGGAAGTGTTTACCTTAGGGGACCCCCCCCCCCCCATGATTTAGGTTAACATGCTTACGTGGAGACCACTATATAACGCCGTTTTCAACCATGTAAAGATTAGTTCTCTATAGACAACTCGGCTTGATTGTCCTCGGCAATAAAGTCTATCTTTTGACATCAAAACCCAAGACTCAAGAGTGATTCTTAGATGGGGAAAGAGGGGAAACCACAACATCTCCTTCTCCATTTCATTCAACACACGACGCAGTACCCGATATTCGCTAGAAGCTACATGTCAGGACAGAAGTCGGAATGGCTTTGTGTCTGAAAGATGGATCCTATGGACAAATCCAGTCGCATTTCCACAATCCAAATGATGACGCAAAAACACATCATTGTACTGCACAACTATAATCGGCCAATTTCTGTCTACAATGATCAGTCACGTCTCAGGAATCTAGATCAAGCCCTTCTAGACCAACTGACCTCAGTTTCTCAACAACAGACCTCAGATCAATTGAACTACCTTTCACTGGCTGAGTCTGTTGCATCTGAGAAAGCATGTGCCTATCATCAAGTCTTCAAGTGCAATACCTGCAAACAGGTCGGCTATCTTGGCATTACGTCTCAGCATAACAGGTTTGTTCCATGTATTGATTAACTTTAATGGGACCCACCTATCTCCCCATAGGTGTGTGATGAGTCTGGCCACAAGAATGCATCTAGGTGCCGACCGCAAACTTGTAAGCTCTGTCAACACAGCACTACCTGGAGACACTTCCACGTGCTTAGGTAATCTGCCCCACACAAGGTACTCACGACCAGGCTCTAGAGAGACTGCCGAATTACATTTCACCGTGCCGATTTTGTCAGGCACCCCGTCACCCCTCCAGTGATTCAAGCCTGCAAGCATAGAGAGGTAAGCCTCAGATCATTACAAACATTAGGTGTGGAAACAGTCTTTCAAAACAGTTCACACTGCTTAGAACATTGTACGATATGTTTGATGACGTTTGTAGCAACAATAATGTCATCATGGTGCCCACTGACAACTAAGGTGGGTACCAGCATTTTGCATTCATAAATCTCCAGCTCAAGTGTGACAGTACGTTTCTACCCCCCCGGTGAAAAAAACAGCATATGCTGGTAGGTATGTTTTGATGCTGGAATGCTAGTTAGGTAGGTTTTGATGCTGGTTTAAGCTGGTCCTTTGCTGATTTATGCTGGTCCTTAGCTGGTTTTTGCTGGTCATGTTGCTGGTCAAAGACCAGCATGAACCAGCTAAGGACCAGCATAAACCAGCAAAGGACCAGCTTAAACCAGCATCAAAACCTACCTAACCAGCATCCCAGCATCAAAACATACCTACCAGCATATACTGTTTTTTTCACCAGGGCCCACAACCAATTAGTATAACATCTGGGCTGTCTCCACTTTGATCACTGATTATCCCAGCTTCTAACAGTTTGTGCTCTGCGCTCTCACTCATGGTACAACCCATGGATCCGCTGTCAAGCATACCATCCAGGACCACTTTATCAGCCACATGACTGGAGCATAGAACAAACTGTCACTACTGCAGACAACATTTGAGTTCTGGAACCCTACATTCTCACCACAACAGACAACAACATTTTTTCAACATTTGGAATATCAACATCATTTTGGTTTCAGTTGCTATCCAAACTTGTACAGCCTCCCACCATATACAGGTTGGTCAGTTTCCTGACTGAGACTGTGGACAGGCTGAATGAGTGTGCCCAGGCAAAAAACAACCAAAACACAACCTGTTTTTGAGGCAGTAAGACTTAGTGGAATGTGCAGTATTACCGCAAACACCGCAGCTCCTTCCTCTGCCCCTGTACCAATTCACATTCCTCTCAGGCTGGACATTGGTACCCTGCTGCACTCTTTCCATCATCTGCTCCAGCATACCCATCATTCAGTTCAGGACATTTTCATCTGATATTCCCATCTGATCATGAGACTTAGGAACTGCTCGATACGAGCAGCAAGCACTGCGCAACAGGTCCTGCACGCCATCAGACACAGGAGAAGGACTCACATAGTTTGCAAAGCCAGCACCAGGTTCCTGCAAATGAGACATCGGTAAAAGCTTATCAGTCAGTGCAACATCAACATTTCTTATGCCGAGAGAGCTGGCAGAGCCCAAAGAAGAGCTCCCCAAACCCCATTTCCAGCCCTGGCAATAAAACATACAAGTTGAAATAGTTCTGCCAGAGCTCAGCAAAATATGCACATCTTTAGCGGTAATTCACCAATACGCTAAATGCCAACTGCCATTTAAAAAAAGGAGGAAAAGAAGGAAAACGAGAAGAAAATCTCAAAGAGAATACGAGAGTTCTAACAACCCACACCATCCAGCCAAAGGTCCAGAATTTATGTATGTTTTTTTTTTTTGTTTGTTGTTTTTTTTAATAAACAAATGTTTTTTTTTTAAATAACACTTTTGAAGCCATAAAAAGTATTAAATACATTAATTAGTATAAGAAAAGTCTTAAGTATAATTTCAAGAGGTCTTAAATTTGGGGACAGAAAGACAAGAATCGTGTTATGGATTAAATGTGCTAGTCGTTTGATGCGGGCCACACGGACCGTTTATACGCGCGGATCACAGTTCACACAGCAGCGGAGCGCAAGTTTACTAGAGCAGAAGCATTTACTCGCCAGCACTAAACAGCGCTGTGAGATCCAGAGTGAAGCGCTTGAATTCGGTGAAGAACACAATGACATGGCGATTTAAACAGATGAAACAGCGCTGACAAACATGAGAAACACTGTGCGCAACGATAGTCAGAATAATTTAATATGGATTATTTATTGTAACACTGACTGCACTATGGTATTGCGGCAGAATTGTGGGACATATCGAACTTTGTTTATTATGTAGACATGTATTAAATCTATTAGAAGGAGTAATGGAATATAATTACAGTATTTTGTAGTGATTAATAGCGTTTGTGCATTTATACTAAGACCACTGTTTTTTTATACAAATACCTAGAAGCTGTCACGCTTCTGGCAGGAACAGACGAACAACGACGTAGTGAAATGAACACTTTAATAATCCACAATGAACAGGAAACACAGGGAGGTAACGATAAGGTCTGACAAGGCAAGAGGGAAAACACACGCTATATATACACAGACTGATTATAAACACAGGTGCAGACAATGAGGGAGAAACCAAAACACACAGAGCTGCAGGGGGAAATAATGGGAGAAACCAACTAAAAAGTCCAGGGGTGTGACATTACCTCCCCCTCCCGGAAGGCGCGTCCTCGCGCCGACAAACAGGGAAAACAAAATGTACCAAGTCTTAGGAGGGGGCTTCGGCGGAGGACGGACTCCTGGGAGGAGGGCAAAAGATGGAGTCCAGGGTGGTGACGGAATAGTCCATGGAGGTGATGACAGAGGGAGGAGCCAAGGAGGTGACAGGAGGGGGCTGGAGCAGGAGGAGCCAGGTGAGACCCAAACCGCAGCCATGATGGAACCCCACGGTGGAGCCGACGGAGGGAGGAGCCATGGTGGAGGAAAGGCTGACGACTCCCGGGGGCCGACCGACGGAGGCGGAGCAGGTGGTGGTAGAGCCTGAGGTGGAGACGGAGAGCCGATGATCCTGGGCGACACCGAGGATCCGGAGGGCTAAGGTGGAGCCCAAGGCTCTGGCGACCAAGGCGGAGACGGAGATCCGGAGGTCCGCGGCGGAGCCGGAGCAACAGAGGACCGAGGTTGTACCCGCGGGAGGGAGGAGGTCCATAGAGCCGGTGGGACGGAGCGACGAGGCGCAGCCGGAGGAGTGGAGTCCTGAGGCGAAGGTGGGATGATGACAGACCGGGGCGGAGCGAAAGGACGATGGAGCCCGATGGAGCCGGTGGACCGATGGGCGACGGTGGAGACGAGGGAGCTGAGAGACGGGGTGGAGCCGCAGGGTCGGAGGGCCGAGGCGGAGTCCAGGACTCAGAGGCTGAAGGCGGAGATGAGGGATCCTCCAGCCATGACGCCGATGGTGACTGGCAGACCTGCGGTGAACCCACCGCACAGATGGTGGGCTGAGGGTGAGCAGAGGTGCTGACAGGCAGCAGTGGTGGCATGGTTGAATCATTACGGCCATTAAACAGAAGTAACTGAGGGAGGGTGGGTGGGAAATTTAAGTAGATGGACGGTTCAGAATTTACAGGGGGTTCAATATTTAAATCCTCAGGGAAACATAGATCAAGTTCATTGTCTCTTTTTGTATGTCCCAAAATCCAATTAAGCTCACCCTCAGCGGTGGTGCAGTGGGTAATGCTGTCCTCAGCAATTTCCCATTCCACTGATATCTCCACCGTCGCGGTCATAGTGGCCGGCTCACACACCTGGTCTGACGGCTCGTGCAGCTCAGGCTCCATGACGATCAGCAGCTCTGTCGCTCCTTTCTGCGATGGCTCGCTGGTCGCGGTGGGCTTTAGCTCTCCGTCATCAGTGGGCTCTGGCTGGTATTCCGCTGGTCGGGGTGGTGGCTTGTTGGGATCTGGGTCCGGAGTGACACTGGCGAGATTCTCCAAGGAACAGGCAGGAAACGAGGATCGGTTTCTCGCCAGTGTCCACTCCACAAACGAGGCGAAATCGGCTCGAGGGCCGTCCTTGGACGTAGCTGGTGGTGTGAGCTACTAGTTGGAACATGACGGTATATCCCTCGAGCGGTAGATCCTCCTGCTTCAGCCGAAGGAGGATGAATTCCGGACAGAGTAGGGGATTCATAGTGAAAACATAACGGAACCAAAAAACTGCAAAAAACGAACAAGAAACAAAACGGGGGGGAACACGCAAAAAAAAACAACTGTATTGGTCAGACCTTCTGTCACGCTTCAGGCAGGAACAGACGAACAACGACGTAGTGAAACGAACAGTCTTTAATAATCCACAAGGAACAGGAAACACAGAGAGGTAACGATAAGGTCTGACAAGGCAAGAGGGAAAACACACGCTATATATACACAGACTGATTATAAACACAGGTGCAGACAATGAGGGAGAAACCAAAACACACAGAGCTGCAGGGGGAAATGATGGGAGAAACCAACTGAAAAGTCCAGGGGTGTGACAGAAGCCATGTAGTTCATTTTTATACCATGGTATTGAGGTAAATAATAATTTCTAATTATTTCATCATATAAAAATAAGATTGTTACAATTTTTACAGATGTTACTGTTTTTGATAATGAACATTTTCTGAGCTGTAAATCAGGATATCAGTTTAATATATTACTAGACATCTTGCTTATTCCATATTAATTCTATTTCTGCAGGTCTTTAAAAAAGTAACAAAAAGCCTTAAATTTGATTTTGAAAAACCCTGCATAAAATTTCTTCCTTGATATTTGTATTTTGAAAAGAGGGAAAGACTGCATAGGGCCCAGAGGCTAAAAGGGGCCCAGAATGGGGACCCAGAAAACTCAGTGGGAGGGTGTAGCATGGGTCAAGGAAGAACACATTCTGACCAGGGGTGGTTCTAATACCTTTGTTTCAGACAGTTTGTTCAATTTGCACAAAGAACATGGACTGGATTTCTTACTTTTATGTTCTTAAAGTACACCAAAATGAATTAATTTCACTTTAAAATGTATAAAATTTTCTCCGGGGGGCCATATATATATGACAAAATAATCACAATATAATTTTATGAACAAATAGTTTCACTCTATACTACCTGAAGTACTAACTAAAAGAATCACAATTAAAATAAAACACTTACTAAAATGTACTAAAAAGAATGCATGTCCTGTGACCATTACCGAGATCAGAGAACCATGAACATAGACTATAATGTGTTGTTAAACTATTGTATTAATAACTATTAAGTATTATATTAATATTAATTTAATATCTCTGGGGACTGTATGTTTTGTAAATCGAAAGGGGTTCTGTAAGCAGAAGCAGTATCTCCACACTCTGGCTCAGTAGGTGGCGGTACTTTACTTTTAAGCCGGTTTGCCAACTACTAATAATCGTTAGGAATGAGGTTAAGAATGATTTACGGATAATATTAAAATTTAAAGAAGCGGTAGGGGTTTCAGGAATTAATCCGTTGGCGTTGACTCAAGAGTTGAAGAGATTGGTAGGCGAGATAGCATTTGCAAAAGTGCTACAAGATGGGGCTTTACTGATAGCTTGCAAAAATGAAGAGCAGAAAAACAAGGCTATAAAATTAAAAACTGTGGGAAAGCAGACGGTGTTGGGCTTTAAGATTGTAGGACAGAAATCGTGGACTTATGGTGTGATATATGGAGTACCGATAGGAGTTAATATGGAGGACTTAAAAAGGAATCTAGAGGGAGGAAAGATCATTGACGCAGTCCGTTTACAGATGAATAGGCAGGCATAATGCTGCTTATGGAGGGTGTGAGGTGAGGAAGAGGGCAATAGAGGTACAGCAGGTAAAGGTAAGGAATAACTTAACGTATGCTGAAGCTGTGAAGGTAGTGAATGCTAGGAGTAAGTCAAGAGAGATGGGAAGTCGGGAGTATGGGAGAAGAGAGGATGATACAGGAAGATCTGATGGTAGGGGGGTTAGAGATGAGACAATGTTGGTAAATAAGAAAAATTTTGTGCTTTTTATGGTAGAAGTAATTAACTGTACTGCCCAAACAGAAAGACGAACAGAAAAGATACAGATAATTCTCAAGGCAGCAGAGAGATTTCTAGAGATAAAGGGGTTGAAATGTGAAGACATAAGGCAAAGTCTTAGTACAGAATTTCAGTCAAGCCAGGAAGTATGGGTTGGATAGCAGATTCATGTTAATCATTTTACAATGGAATGCTAGAAGTCTGTGTGCTAATGGGCAAGAGTTTAAAGGATATATAAGTCATTTGAAGGAGAAGCCAGATGTTATATGTATACAGGAAACTTGGCTAAATTCTAGATTAGATTTTGTTGTAAAGGGATATACAAGTGTGAGAAGGGATCGGGAAGATGGTAAGGGTGGAGGTTGTGTCACGTTCTTAAAAGAGGGTATGTCTTACAGAGTTTTGGAGAAAGGAATATCAATGGAGTATATTGTGGTAGAGATATGGTTAGGTGTGAAAAATTATGTTATAATAAACTTCTACAATCCATGTAAAAGACTGACACAGAACAGTCTGGAAGAAATAAAAGGAATAAGTGAGGAAAGAGTAATTTGGTGTGGTGATTTTAACGCACATAATACCTTATGTGGTGGGTTATCAACAGATACAAATGGATTAATAATTGAAGAGATGATAGAGAGTAACAATTTGGTTTGTTTAAATGATGGGAGTGGTACACGTTTGGATGTAAATACGGGAAGGGAATCAGCTATAGATCTTACAATTGTCTCATATGTGTTGGGTGGAATTATGAATTGGAAGGTTTTAAAGAATTGCACAGTAGGGAGTGATCACTTTCCTATAGTTAGTACAATTGTAAATAATGAAGATAGGAATTTAAATCGGGGCACATCAGGGAAATGGAAGTATGAGAAAGCGGACTGGGAAAAATTCAGGGTGTTGAGCGAAGAAGGACTTAAGTTGATAAAGATGGAAGAAGATATAGAAATTGAAAGGATATGCACAGAGTTAGTATCGGCCATTCACAATGCTGCAAGTGAATGTATTCCGAAAAGTTCAGGAAATAGAGTGGGGAAAATAGTTCCATGGTGGATTGAGAAATGTTCAGCAGCAGTAAGAAGGAAAAGGAAGGCTTTCAAAATCTTAAAGAGAACTCATAATTGGGAAAACATGATAATATATAAGAAAAATCGAGCAGAAGATAGGAAAATAATTAGGAAGGAAAAAAAGGAGTATTGGAGATCATTCTGTGAAGAAATTGGGAGAAGTACGCCAGTAGAGGATGTATGGAATATGATCAAAAAGATGAGTGGAATCAGGAAAGAGTATGATTATCCAGTGCTAAGTACTGGGACAGAGATTGCAGTATGTGATGAGGATAAAGCAGAATTGTTTAGGAAAGAATTATCTAAAGTAAACAGCTCTGATAATCTGTTGAAGTGATGAGGCGTTGGAAATAATTCTGGAATTTTACAATAGGGTATGGATGGAAGGGGTGTTACCCCTGGGATGGAAAGAAGCACTAATAATACCCATAAAGAAACCGGATAAAGATCCTAGCAACCCCTTAAATTATAGACCAATTGCTTTAACATCTCATTTATGTAAATTAATGGAAAAAATGATTACAGATCGACTAAGGTATAATATGGAGAAAAATAATTTTTTCTCTCCATATCAAAGTGGATTTCGTCGTGGAAGAGGAACAATGGATTCAATCATTAACTTAGAATTAGATATTAGGAAAGCTTTGATTAATAAAGAAACAGTTGTAGCAGTTTTCTTTGATGTAGAGAAAGCCTATGATATGTTATGGAAAGAAGGTTTGTTGATTAAATTAGATCAGTATGGAATAGGTGGTAGGTTGTATAATTGGATTAAAGAGTTTCTAATAGAAAGATATATTACAGTAAAGGTTGGGGAATATATATCAAGGAAAGGAATTATTGATAATGGAACACCACAGGGTAGTGTCATTAGCCCTTTATTATTTATAATTATGATTAATGATGTATTTGCTACTATAGAGAGAAATATTAATAAGTCACTGTTCGCAGATGATGGAGCTCTGTGGCTGAGAGGTAGGAATGTCAAATATATTGTTAATAAAATGCAGTCAGCCTTATTAGATGTTGAGAAATGGTCTCATAAATGGGGTTTTAAATTTTCTGTGGAGAAAACCAAATATATTTTCTTTACAAATAAAAGGGCAAATATAAATTTAAAGTTGCAGTTATATGATAAAGAATTAGAACAGGTTAAAGTGATAAGATTTTTAGGTATGTGGTTTGATACAAGGGTTACGTGGAGTACACACATAAGTAAGATGGAGGAAAAATGTAAAAAAATTTTGAATGTTATGAGATGTATTTCAGGTCGTGAGTGGGGAGCGGATAGACGGTCATTAAAAACAATTTATTCAACAATGATAAGAGCGATATTGGACTATGAATGTATTGCCTATGGTTCAGCATCTAAGACGCAATTAGGAAGACTGGAAAAAATTCATTCACAAGCTTTGAGAATCTGTTGCGGGGCTTTTCCTTCCTCTCCAGTTGCAGGTTTGCGGGTTGAGATGGGGGAATTGCCAGTTCATCTAAGAAGGATGCAACTGTTATTGACTTATTGGGCAGGTTTAATAGGACAAAGGGACAGTCATCCGATAAAAGGATTGCTTGAGGCAAGTTGGGAACAGGGGAAAAAGCAAGTTAATAGCTTTGGTTGGATCATCATGGATGTAGTGCGTGAGTTGGAATTAAATGAGTATGAAGTTATCCCAACAGTAATCTTACCGGCAACACCTTTATGGATTTTACCTCAACCAGTTATAGACTTTATTTTATTGGAAAAAAGACAGGTGAAAGCTCAAGGGTTACAAGAGGCAGAGTTGACAAAAGTCAAGTCAAGTCAAGTCACCTTTATTTATATACCGCCTTTAACAATACAGAATTGTGACAAGGCGGCCGTACAGTATTAAATAGGAAACAGTACATCAACAATGCCAAAGGCGACATTAAACACTCACATTATAGGTAAAGGTAGTTAATCAAAAACAATAAAATAAAATGCAATATTGTGTTAAGAGAAAGTGTCCCCAACTAAGCAAGCCAGAGGCGACAGCGGCAAGGAACCAAAACTCCATTGGTAAAAAAGAGTATATCGGGAATAATTACAAGCAATATATACAAGTGTATACAGATGCATCTAAGGATCCAAATGGCCAGGTGGGAATAGCATACACCATCCCAAGATTAAAAGTATCAGGAAAAAAAGAGAATTTCAAATCAGGTATCAGTGTTTACTGGAGAGTTGGTAGCAATTATGATAGCAGTGAATACAGTATATGAAATAGGATTAAATAAAGCACTAATATGCACAGATTCAAGTTCAGCCTTACTATGTTTGGATGCACAACAGTCTGAATCCAGACAGGACATAGTCTTGGAGATCCTTCAGTTATTGTACATGATACATCAGGAAAAAAAGGTAGTTCAGTTCTTGTGGGTTCCAGCACACACAGGAGTGGCGGGAAATGAGGAAGCAGATCAGCTAGCAAAACAGGCAGCGGCAAAAGAAGGTATAGATATGCAAATTTTGTATAGTAAATCCGAACTTAAGTCAATAATTAAAAAAAAGATAACAGAGAAATGGCAATCCTATTGGGATAAAGAACAAAAAGGTAGGCATCTGTACTCAATACAATCATTGGTAAGCAAAGGAAGGAATTCAAGAGGAAGTAGAAAGGAAGACTGTGTTCTTTCAAGACTAAGGCTGGGGCATACGGGACTTAATGCAACATTAAATATAATAGGAAAACATCCAACAGGGTTGTGTGATTGGTGTGGAGTCAGAGAAACAGTAGAACATGTTCTCATTCAGTGCAATAAATATGCTGAGGATAGAAGGAAATTAATTGAGGAACTTCAGAAAAAGGGTGTGCAGCATTTAACATTAAAAGAACTTTTAAATCCAGTAGGAAGTGATAATCTATTAGTAATATTTCTAAAAAGGACTCAGTTAATTCATAGAATATAAAGATTATTAGTATTATGGGGGTTAATATTAATTTTAGTAGTAATAGCAATATTATTATTAGTAGTAGTAGTAGTAGTAGTAGTAGTAGTAGTAGTATCATCCCTCGTCCCTAGTCTGGAAAGGACCTGGGCTGTAGATGGAGGAGCTGAACACGCAGCAACATCGAAAAGCCGTGTCCTGAATAGTCTGGGATGAGGAAATTACAAGTCTCTGATTCATTGCTCACAGTAGATGGCGGTAATGCTCTATCTAAGAAGCGAGCCGCCAATAAAAAACGAGGAAGAAGAAGAAGACAACTGCGAGCCCCAGTTGAGAAACATGGCAGCGGTGGTGCAGGAGGTGTTGACGAGTACGCACGTGGAGAAAACGAATAAGAAAAAGGTGAAGATGATCATTCATTGCTTTGACTACAGTGTTATTCGCTTTTACATGTCGGTGTAAATGTCTTTATGTCGGATGTTTACAAGGAAAGATGTTGACAATTATCAGTTATCGCTTGACAATTAAAAACTGTATTTGTCGTTTCTTCGTGATCTTTTTGATAGAATGGAGGAAATCTACCGGTTACAAAACGAAACATATGACTGATTGTATCATATAACGTTAGGTCTAGCTAATATTATGCCAATTTGTAATACCATAATACGGATTAAATGTCGTATTAACTATAAGTATTTTCTTGTTTATATTATATTCTTAGGGATTTCAATGACCTGACACTTCTGTAATGAGCATGCTTTAATTAATATTCATTGTTATATTTAGGCTGATGTATCTGTTACTGTTGTAATGAAAAAAGCCTTATTTATTAATGAAGTTCTTAAAACAAGAACTTTAAAAGTTTAAAAATAGTCTTTCATTATTATGCCTTAGAAAAACAAATCATAATAAAACGTTTGACTACTAAAAACGCATCTTAATTCTTGTGGAAATGGAGCCAAAAGTTAATTGGATGTAACCAAAGTGAAAATAAAACAAACAGGAATAGAATAAAGACATTTGCGGACATTCATGACAGTCTGTATTTTTTTTAAGAACTAGATTTTTCTGATCATGGACAGTTTTATTTGTCATTTACCCAACAATGTATGAATTTATATGTGAATATATTTGTAAATATGATGGGCTCTTTCTCACTTAGCCTCCAAAACGCTATTGGGAGGAAACAGAAAACACAGACCAAAAGAGAACAGAAGAAGAACAAGGTGCAGCTGGCCAGGACCAGAATAAATCAAGAGAGAAAAAAAATAATGGAGGAGGAAAAAAGAGGAATGATGAAAGTTTGGAGGTAAGAGTAATTTTACATTTCATGAAATATTTTGACAGTAGTTTACTAGTAGTATCCTGTTAATAGTTTGAAATCAGAGTGCTTCTAATAATGAACTTTTTTTCTGAGTTTTAAAGGGGTTTATTATGCCTTGTTTTCACTTTCACATAGTATATTGATATCTATCAGCGCACATAGGCATCAAACAAATACAAGTATTGGTGTGTTGAATACATGAATAGTACTTTGGATAAATATGTTTGCTAGTAGAGCCATTAATCAAACTTTCGCTAACAATTAGATGTCATACAATTAATTTCAAAAGATTGAAGGAATAGTTAGCATAATTCCCTCACCCTCAGGCTATCTAAGATGAGTTGTTTCTTCGAGGGAACAGATTTGGAGAAATTTAGCATTACATCACTTGCTGACCAGTGGATCCTCTGCAGTGAGTCCAAACAGCTAATAAAAACAAACTCATCTACATCTTGAATGGCCTGTGAATATATATTAGACTTTTAAGATTTTATGTACGGATCTATTATACTGACGTCCTATTTTCTCCAAACTTTTTACGTTTACTTAAGATATAACTGACTCTGTTTACAAGGATATATGCCAAGACAGGCATTTTGGCATAATTTTGTATGTATTTGTCCTTTCAATTTTGATAAGATTTGGATGAGAACTCAGATTTTCACACAGTCTGAGAGGCTGCTTTGAGTGTGTGCACTGAAAACTGTTTGAAATTCAGTTCTTTCATGTTGTCTTGTACTTAAATGGTTTGAAATTACTTGAATGTTTAAATTGGCATGTTTTATTGTTGAGACTGGTCAAGTCATTCAGTTATATAATAAAGTAGGCCTATATGATTTTCTAGAACAGAAGTGTTCTGTTCTACATGTGCAGGAGAGCATATATGAGTTAAAATGGGTATTTTGTTTTTTTTAAAACAGAATCTACTGTACATAACAATTATAAATTTAGTATTACATAGGTGGACCTGAATCGGCTTGGACAATTTGAAACATGAAATTTCCCATATGTGACCCATATTTGTAGCAGTGGCCAAAAATACACTGTATGGGTCAAAATGATTGATTTTTCTTTTATGCCAAAAATCATTAGGATATTAAGTTAAGGTTGTGTTCCATGATAACATTTTGTAAATGTCCTACCGTAAATATATCAAAACTTAATTTTTGATTAGTAATGTACATTGCTAAGAACTAATTTTTAAAGGTGATTTTTTTTTTTTTTTTTTTTTTTTTTTTTTGTACCTTCAGATTCCAGCTTTTCAAGTAGTTGTATCTCAGACAAATATTGTTGTATCCTAACAAACTATACATCGATGGAAAGATTATTCATTCAAATGTATAAATAAATGTCAAAAAATTAATGATTATGACTGGTTTTGTGGTCCAGGGTCACATATTTGGATGGCAAAATTAAATTTGATATGCACCTTTTTTGTGATTTTTCGCAAATAAAGTTAATCAATCAATTTAACAGTCACCAACGTCATGACTTAAGCTATTGTTTTAATTACATTTTTTATTTACACCGTTTAGGTTCACATTTCATTTGAATGGTTTTGCTTCAATTTGTTTGGCCTGATCTGACAATTTGACCAGTCAAAAAGTCAGTATTTGAACAGCTGCTCTTGTTGGTTTCTATTGTTGTTTTAGAAACAGGACCCTTTCCCTGGTGAAGCTCCTATACCACATAAGCGACTCCAGAAGTTTCGGAGAGGAGAGAAGTACGAAGTGGTAAGTCCAAATTATGAATAAATAAATAAATAATTGAATGAATGAATGTTTTACATTTTAAATAAAAATGTTGCACACATTGTCAAAAATTAAATTTGTAATGTTTGTGTTTTGAGTTTATTTGGCAGAATAGAAATAGAAATAGATGCAAGTCACTGTAAGGGGTGGGTAATGTGAACAAAATCTTATCACTATTTGTCTGCAAATAATTAAAAAAAAAATTAAGTCACCCCTGAGTCTTAGAGTTCTAATAATGCAAATGTTAAAAAATCTTACATGGGAATGGCTTTAAACACATTTCAATGGTATCTTATTTTCCCGGAAATAAGATGCCATTGAAATGCTGTGTATAACCTGTGTTATACTGATGACAAAAACATGGAAGAAACGAAACTTTAAATATAATCATTAATGGTATTAATGTTAATGTACACTGATTGGGCGATAGAAGCAATCAAACCAACAAAAGACCCGCTTTTACCACTGTAAGTGCTGTGACAAGTCCCAGTTAGTCTAACGCAGTAGAACAAAACAAGTAGATAAAATAGAAATACAGACCATTTGTGTTAGAGGGTCAAGTGTAGATGAAAGAGATGTGTCTTTAGCTATTTCTTGAAGATGACTAAAGACTCAGCTGCTCTGTTTTCAAATTGTATTTTTCACCTAAATTTGTAACATTTTTTTTAAAACATCATCTGAATCTGTGCTTGGACTGCTTTTCATGTTTTCAAGTTCTTTTACTCTGTTTTTGTGTGTCAGCCTAAAGAAGCCCGTCCAGACCTGAAAGAAGCCATTACATTCTCTGAAGCCATGTCTGAACTTGCTCAGAAACAGGCTGCACGATATGATCTTCTGCTTCCAGAGGATGCTGGGTAATGTAGTTCACACACTGCCACATTGACTATAAACCCTGAAAAGTATTAAAAGAGTAGTTAAACAAAAATATAAATGATTGCATCACCTTCATATAATTTCAAATATGACTTTCTTTATGTGTTACAAAATGAAAATGGAGAATGAACGTCCAAGCTGCTCTGTTTCCGTACAGTAGAAGTAAATGTGCACTGTGACTGCTAAAAGAAGAACAACAAAAGTAGTCCATAGAACTTTCGTACTACATTGCAAGTAGTGGTCGACCGAAATGTTTTTTTTTTTGTTTTTTTTTGTTTGCTGGTTATATCTTAGGCAGCAGGGTCACACTATTTAATATAAAGAAATAAAAACACATCTTTAACAACACATCAAAACACATCAAAAACACATTTAAATTCTCCTGTCAGGGTTCAGTTCAAACAGCGGAATGGTCACGCACGCTCATTATTTTAATGCAGTCTACAAATTTGTGGGTTTTTTTTTTTTTTTTTTTTTTGTATACCTTTACTTTTTTAAAAGTTCTGTGTAATCATTTATTAGTCAGAACTATTTAACAGAGACAGTAAACTAATGAAGACTGGGAGAATGGGAGCTCTTTGCACTCAGGTGCAAGTGTTCTCATCGCTGTCAAGGTAAAACCCCCAGTTTGGCCGAACAGAAAAAAAAGCCAGTATACCGAACCACATTTTTCTTGTGTGTACAGTTACACCCCTAGTAAGTAGTCGTAGCAACTTATTTACTGAACATTACGTTCCCAGGGTTAGTTTGCTTGTTTTTAGTGTTTAGCGCATACATTCCCTGTTGGTGTTCCAGTGGGTATGAATGATTTTATGCAGTATTTTATCAAAAAATGTAAAATTATATAAAAATATTTAATGTATTTTTTGAGGACTGATTAGTGCATTGGCCTAACAGAAGGGCACTAGACCAAAAGGAGAATCCAGGCGAAATACCGGTCCCCACAGACCACGATTTCAACCAAGGGGATACCTCACTTTATCTTTCATAAAGCACTATCATAACAAAGCATTATCATTTATTTATTCATTTATTTTTTTAATTTTTTTTACAGTTGGACAATTTCTAAATTTTATAATGAAATAAAAATACATGAGACATCTTTCCTTGCAACAAATGTGGAAGCAAAATGGCTAAACAAAAAAAGTACTGTTTATGTTGCAGTTGATTTTTATTTTTTAATTTATATGTTTAGCATCAAACATTTTGATATCCGCTAAAAAAAAAAAATAATGTTAGTCAACCAAAAATTTGTGGTTTGTCTGACCCAGAAGAACTAAACTTTTGTGAACACAACTGCTTGTGTTTTGAACTATTTTTAATACAGTATATTAACTTGATTGGTAAATGCACGCACAACACACACAAAGCTCATAACTGTCTGTCTGTCTGTCATCAGCTTCCTGGAAGGAGATGAGGATGAAGACACAAATACAATCTCTCAAGATGACATAGCAGCTGCAGTTGACATCACTTCTGGATCAAAGGTGATAGGTCACTGATTTATTCTGAACACTTTTGCATTGGTCTTACAGGATTTTGTAAAGCTTGAAAAAATATGTTAAGAAATTAACCAACTATGTGGTATCAATATCTCCTTTCACACACACTGTCTTTACTGGTAGATTACCATTAAGAGATTGTGTAAATGACCGTTAAGAGAAAGTAAACAGGGCTTTTAAAAAGTTCTGACATTTTTTAGTTATGAGATGTTGTCACATTACCAGTAAAGTAACATTATATTGTTATGTTTGAGCAAATCATGAGATTACTGGTGTGAGCATGTATGAGGTCAGGATGTACTGATGTAAAAGTCTACTGTGAGTTGATCATAAATGTGAAGAAGCAATTATTGTGTGCTGTTTACAGTAAGCTGTAAACCATATCAAATAGCTGAGAGGGTGAGAGTGAACGTAGGTTACGCGTACATATCTAATTCATCCAAGAAGTTACTTGGTGGTCTTGGGGGTCAATAAACAACTACAAAATGTACTTTAAGAGGGTGGGTGGTAGTAACTTATTGTGATTCAAAGGAGCTGTTGATACCCAGAGATGGTAAAGGATAACATTTCCAAACATTAGAGATAAGAAGGCAAGTATCTCTTTCCAGTCGGACGGTGATGTGGGAAAATGAGATACTATTGGAGAGTGCAGCAGGTGTAGCAGTGTCCTCCGGTTTGATCCAGGTCTCTGTCAGGGTTAGGGCTGTACAATAAATCGAAATGAAATTGCAGTCGCGATTAGGCAAAAATAATAAATAAAGTATATAATAATGCAATGCTTATCGACATAGCTTTTATCACTGTGTAGAAGATTAATAAATACGTTGCATGCCTTATTCTGTAAGAAGCCACATCATCTCTCAGAAGGTTTTTTTTTTTTCAGATAGTTAATTTTCGTTATTTAATTCCAGAGAGCAATAGAAAAAGAATTGAATTTTAGCATACATAGGCATAATGCACAGGTTGTTAGGATTGTGCTGCCTATCGTGTGTGATGCGTGGTCTGTGAGTGGTAGTAATAGTAGGGATTTGAAAATGCATAGTAAAAAATTGGATGCAAAAACTGAAACAGAAGTGAAACAAGTTGTAGTAAAGAGGACGAATAGAAAGTGATGCTCATGTCCCTTGTCAGTGTTTTTGCTCAGTGGAGTCACACAGGTAGAGATCCTGGTCTTTACGCTAGTGTTGGGCGATCAGCCTGTGAGATCACTAATACACAATATTATCTAATTAAATTAATTATTTGCTTAGTTTCATTGCCTGAAAGTGAACCAGCTACAGCATAAGGCTAAAAGCTGCTTAAATGTTTTAGTATGATTTAATTTGTATTTAACATAAGTTTAATAGAAACATTGTAAGTTACTAATTGTAATGCTTACATTTCCTTAGTTATTCTAAAAGCAGCTACAGAAAATAAGCCAGGAACATCTAGCGTAGCGTATTGTGTTTTTTTTGAGAAAGCAACATTTATGCGTGGTTAGTGAAAGACTAAAATTTTTAAGTCACTGAAATAAGGCCATAAAACACATACAGAACATTAGTTCACAAGAACTTTGAGAACTGGATCTTGTAGCCTAGAATTTTTGCTTCAAAATGATGTGAAAATCACATATTTGCAAACAGATTAGATCACAGTAAAGTTTCGTCTAAACGTTCTTGCTCTACTTTTACTTAATCTACTGTCTGTTTTATAAAATGTTAAAAAACATCCTGACATCATGGGACATGTATCCTGATAGCACACATACATCAGAGATGTCAATTTGACATCTGCATTTACATCTGGAAGACGTATTTTTATTTATTTTTTTCAGTACCGTAAAATACAAACAAACACAAAAAACAGGATTTTTAGCTGAAACCATGGACATTGGTGCTGTGCCTTGCCACACAGATTCTACTTACAGTATAGACCATTTCACTAGATGTAAACAACACTGGTCCAGAAGCACTTCATGTTTTTTTGTTTTTTTATTTTTTATTTTATTTCACATATACAAATACATCTTAAAGGTGCTAATGTAACATTTTCATCCAGTCAAATGTTATGTTGGTTGTATTTTTTTGTGATGTTTGTGTAAAGTTAAAAAAAAAAAAAAAAAAAAAAGAAACAGGAACTGTATCGGGACCAGTATGTTTACATCTTACGAAATGGTCCATATAAGAATTCCGTCACCCAGGTTACTATTTCATCATCGTCCAGAGGCTCGGCCCCTAATTAATTTAAGAAAAGCACAGGTAAAGACTTACATGAATAACATGTCCTCCTTAGATTTACCAGGGGAAAGTGTGTTGTATTATCCAGGAAACTGTTCTTCTGTTTTTGGACCATATTTAAAACCAATGACTGAGCTGCATGCAGTATTTTTTTTTTTATTTAGAAAATCTTCTATTTCTGCTTGTTACTACACATCTGTCAAATATGGTATGTTTAAAGTGAGCAAACATGTTTAAATTTACATTTAGTCATTTAGCAGACGCATATATCCAAAGCAACTTACAAATGAGGACAATGGAAGCAATCAAAATCAACAAAAGAGCAATGATATGTACACATAGCAAGGTTTTTCTTTATTATATATTAAATGAAAAGAAAACAGAATAGAAAAAGGTTTTTTTGATGTAGTATAAAAGTAGTGTAAAATATTTTATTTTAGTTGACAGACCTTACCAACTAAAGGGTTTTATGTCCTCAAGCAGTCTGTGTGTGATTAATTTTATTTGGTATGTTCCACTCAGTTTTTCTTTTTCTGTCCCTACAGTACTTCAACTTGCATCTTTCCCAGTTTGGGCCTTACAGGCTTGACTACAGCAGAACTGGACGGTATGTGGTGATAAGTTATATTAAAATAGACATTTTAGTCACAGAATATTAGAAATATAGCATAACATTAATATTATAGAGGGCATTTGAATTTTCTGCTTAATAGATGATTTATCAGGTTCAAGGGTCAGTAAGAAATAAGAACCCTTAGAAACCTTTAGAGACCTGGTGTTAAACACGTCAAGTTTTGAGTGTTCCTTTTGGTGAATCCCTTCTTTATGTATTTATAAAATTAAAGGGGTGGTTCATTGTGGTTTCACTTTTTAACTTTAGTTAGTGTGTAATGTTGGTGTT
Organism: Labeo rohita; assembly: GCF_022985175.1. NCBI lineage: Eukaryota > Metazoa > Chordata > Actinopteri > Cypriniformes > Cyprinidae > Labeo > Labeo rohita. The sequence goes on from NW_026128374.1 coordinate 95,307, forward strand.
TGAGCATAAACAATATCTGCAAAGTTACGACGCTGAAATTCAATGCAAACTGAGATATTGTCTTAAATTATGGCAGTTTAATGCCTACAAAAATGACTTGTAGGGACTACAATGAGCTACTTCCTGGGTTGGTGACATCACAAACCCAGACATTTACATAAACTCCGTCCCCAGGAACATGCAATAAAGGGAGAGAGGCAAGAAGAGGTAGAGTTGTTGCCATGCAGTCAAAACTAGGGGTGCATGAAAAAATGTATTGATATATGAATGACGATTCTGTCTTCCAACGATTCTACTGGATTAAAAAGTTTCAAAATCAATGTTCTAAAGCAGCGGTTCTTAATCCTGTTCCCTGCATCTCCCTGCTCTGCACACGCTCTGCTCTGCATCTCTCTACACATTTTAACTTAATTTGCCACTTTATTCAAAATTTAGTTTTGACATTCTCAGTGTTGTATATTGTCTCACTGTACATTGTGTAATATCCTAACAATTTGTTTTTGTTGGCAGTTTGTTTGGATTATACTCACTGCGAGTATAGTATAGCCTGGTAATTTTAATAAGGCTTTTTGGAACGGTTATAAATATGTTAAAAGGAACTTTGACAAAATTCCTGTGATATTTTTATTGACAGTTCTTTTTTTTTAACCCTGTATGTCACCGTTTTATTGTGTTTTTCCATTTAATAACCTAACTAATAATTAAATCAAAATATCTCTTTTACGTTAACATTTACATCAAGATACCTTGGGAATTTTTATCCAGAAACTGAAAACTTAGTATATGCTTAAATCATTTTGTGAATTGCATTTTCTTTGTGTTTATTGAAAAATTACAGATTTATAAAAATGTATTTGTCTGCAACAGGCATCTGTTAGTGGGTGGAAAGAAAGGTCATGTCGCCTGCATCGACTGGCAATCCAAAGACCTCATGTGTGAGATGAATGTCATGGAAACGGTGAATGATGTCAAGTGAGTGCACATTTATTGAGACATATCTCTTGATTTTCTGGCACACTTACTTCATGTGTTGTAGTAGCCATTCTAACTTAAAGTCTTAGCTTTCAAATTCTGTTAATGCTCATAATTGCTCATGCTCTGTACATTTATCTCAGAAAAGTCATTTATTGACCAACTTGTTATTCAGTTAAGTTTGGGATACACTTAACGACTAACTGAAATATTCTAAGACTGGTCTCAGCTCATTTGACTGGAGTTAGTCCACCAACACACTTAATGACTGGTGCCAGTCACAACTGGACAAATTCTGCCTAACCAAAAAATCTTATGATAACACTGTGCAATATCTTATACCAAAACAAACATGGATGTCAGCAGGCAGCTGGCAGTGTTTATTTGCTGTGCAATCTGTGCAGTAAAAGGAAAATCCTGTTGCATCGTTTACCCATGGTCCCACTCCACCGAGAACAACACCGTGCACAACACTGGTTTTATGTAATTATTAAAAGGTTTAAGGTTTGTTTTACTTACCTTAGTTTGTGCTCAATATAACAGAAAACATTAGCATTAAAAGTTACAACAAAATTCGGAGTTGTGGACTTTTATCTTTCTGAATCCAGAAAATTACCTCTAGAGAAGAGCATTTTGCTAAATATATCCACTATATTATGTACTCATTTTATTTTTACTTTACCCGTTTTTTAGTATTTAATGTATGTTTGAATACATGTTTTAATGACAATTGCTGTTAAAATGTTTATTAAAAAAAAAATGGAGTAGAAACAATTATTGCTATAAAAACTGCCTTATCTGCAATTTAAATGTTTGTATGCAAATCAGTTGTTAATTTTAACCTTTAGTATTATATTAATGTACCGACAGATTCCCCTATATAGTTTACAGCATTTTTACTGAAAAAATAAAAGTTGACACATTTTGTACCTGATACATATCCAAATGAAGCAATATCAAATCGAACCTAGATCCACTTGCATCAAATTGCAAGTTTGTGAATTGAGTCAATGCCCAGCCCTAGTTATACCAGCATTTCCTGCTTTGCTAAATCTCCAGGATTATAAGAACAAAAATCATATTTTACCAATTTGTAATTTTGCTGTATGTTTCATTGCTGTGTTTGATACATTTGTGACCCTGGACCACAAAACCAGTCTTAAGTCGCTGGGGTTTATTTGTAGCAATAGCCAAAAATACATTGCATGGGTCAACATTATAGATTTTTCTTTTATGCCCAAAATCAATAGGAAATTAAGTAAAGATCATGTTCCATGAAGATATTTTGTAAATTTCCTACTGTAAATATATCAAAACTTAATTTTTGATTAGTAATATGCATTGCAAAGAACTTAATTTTGGACAACTTTAAAGGCGATTTTCTCAATATTTTGATTTTTTTGCACCCTCAGATTCCATATACTGAAATAGTTGTATCTCGGCTAAATATTGCTCTATCCTAACAAACTATACATCGATGGAAAGCTTATTTATTCAGCTTTCAGATGATGTATAAAGCTCAATTTTGAAAAATTGACACTTATGACTGGTTTTGTGGTCCAGGGTCACATTTAAAAATGTATCAGATTTCTGATAGGTGTACTTGAATTACCAAAAGCAGCATTATTTTTTCAGTACTTTTTAATACAAATTTTAAAAAAGTGTATATCATGATATATTGGTATTGATCAATATTGTAACTTGTAAAATCCTTGCAAGCCCTTGTCTTGTTCACACCTCATCTGTTTCCTTAGAATTCCTGGAGTATTTATTTATTTTTGTGTGTGTGTGTGTCAAAACAGTTTCAAAAACTTGATGTAGGGTTTTTATCACAATGCATTCCTGTCCTTTACCCTTGTGCTTTAGTAATAATTGGTCTTACATAAAGCTCGCTCTCTGCGCTCTCTGTTCTACCTCCAGGTGGCTTCATACAGAGGCCATGTTTGCTGTGGCACAGAAGAAATGGCTCTACATCTATGACTCTAAAGGTTTAGAGCTCCACTGTTTGAAGAAATTCAATGACGTCTTAAGAATGCAGTTTCTGCCCTACCATTTCCTACTTGCCACAGCGGTGCGTCAGCAAGTGCTTTTGGCAAATCTTTGAACTTCTTTAGGCATTCAACACTGCAGTTAATTCCAAATACAACTGAGAAGTGAAAGTAATGAATAAAGTTCTGTTTGTTAAGGCAGTGTCGTAATAAGTAACTTAAAGCCGAAGTCCACTTCCGGAACAGCAATTGACATATAATGTACTCACCTCCTTGTCATCCAAGATGTTCATGTCTTTTTTTTCAGTTGTAAAGAAATTCTGTTTTTTGAGGAAAACATTTCAGCATTTTTCTCCATAAAATGGACTGATATGGTGTCTCGATTTTGAACTTCCAAAATGTAGTTTAAATGCAGCTTCAAACGATCCCAGTGAAATGTATCTTGAGAAACATGGCTTCAATTTTTATTGCAATACGTCCATGTGTGGTCTTTCTTCTGTCGCATAAAAATTAATTTAGGCAAACATTCCAGGATTTTTCTCCAGTCACGCATGATGTAAGTGGAAGTACTGACCCAGTGTTTACAAAGCGAACAAGAATGTCAAACACCCTTTACTGAAAAAGGTAAAACAAGATGTTAGGTGATTTGAAGTTGGAGGAAAAAAATGAGATTGAGTTTTTCAGCCTGCCCTACCCTACCCTTTTTTAACTGAAGTACACAGACAAAGAACTAACAGCATGTGACCTTTCCAACATGAGATTCTTAATCAAATAGTAATAATAAGAAGAAGATCCTTCTTCCTCGGCTGGGATCATGTAGAGCTCTTTGAAACATTGAAACTGCAATTTGGACCTTCAATGCATTGAGCAAGTCTATTATATGGATAAAATGTTTTCTCAAAAACCTTAATTTCTTTGCGACTGAAGGAAGAAAGATATGAACATCTTGGATGACATGGGGGTGAGTAAATTACCAGGAAATTTCTATTCTGGATGTGAACTACTTCTTTATAACTGGTTTTCCATATGCCAATTATGGAAATATGCAAATAAATAATAATTTCACCTTTCAGAGTGCCACAGGGTTTCTGCAGTATCTGGATGTATCGGTTGGTAGAGAGGTCAAAGCCATCTGCACAAAAATGGGACGGCTAGATGTGATGTGTCAGAATCCCTATAATGCAGTAATTCACCTGGGCCACCCAAACGGCACTGTCAGTCTATGGTCACCCAACCAGAAAGAGCCACTGGTAAAAATGTTGTGTCATCGGGGTGCTGTTCGTTCCTTAACAGTGGATAAAACTGGCACGTGAGTATCACTAACTGTCACTTTAGTACCTGGTTCATGGAACGAGACCAGCAGTCGCAGACAGGATGTTACAGTAGAGCTTACGGATGATGACTAACCCCACCCACCATTAATCCTTATCTCACTGAGCCTTTAAGATCTTCAGTAATGAATAATTTTCCAGAATTAAAAAAATCCCACTATGATCTTAAAAGTGAGGCAAAACCAAGAAATGAACTTACTTGCAGATGAACATGGTTGTTGGTAGTTATGTGATTTCGACTTTGGTTCTTCAGCTTGTATCAATATGTTTTAAGGTTACATGCAATCATTTTGTGAATATCACTAACAACATCAAAACTAGGCCAGCATTATGTTGGAAAAAACTAATAATGTGATATTTAGATTTTCTGAGATTATTGCAATATGAAAGAATACAGGAATTAGCTTTATTTCAATAGAGTGACGCATTCTAGAGTTAGTAGGATGTTGTTTTTGGAAAATATATATATCAGAGGTTGCGTTAACTGAAAATTGTCTGTCATTGACAGATTTTTTTTTAAAAATTTTATCAGTGACGGAAAAATCTGAAGGCCGTCTGTCGCTTTGACATTACGCTGAGAGTGATCTATTGTAACTTGTAACTGTAATTCCCACCCCTGTCCAGTTGGCGGTGAATGCGCTCCAGTGTAGCAGCAGAGCAGGGGATCCAGAACAAAAAAGAAACTTACAAATCTTTTGACTATGTGTTTACTTACGCACAGGCGAGTACACAGGCAGAAGCTACAATGATCTATCACACCACAATAAAGAGTGCCAAAGCGGTATTTATTGCTTGAATTTCCTAATGAAATGGACTGAATTTGAGACTTTTTTTCATATCAACAGTAACACAAACCTTGGCCTATTGCGATTTATCGGATGGGAGGCAAATACTGTTCATTCATGACCCAAAAACACACCATAGACCAAAAGATCGATTGGGATTTACGAATCAATATTGGTTCATTAAAAATGAGAATGTATTAAAATTGCTGTCACTGCAGGATGTGGTGTTGAAAAAAGTTACAGTCTCATTTGTTCGTCTGTTCTCTTCAAAATAAATGCATAAAAGCCTATATCAGCCTGTAGGTTCATAATTTAAAATGAAAATCTGAACAAAAATAAGAGCAATTACATGAAAATTAAAATGACGGAATTTTCTTTTTACGACCCTGTCCGTCAAAATGAGGGACAATGTTAAAGTCTAACACTGTATATATATTATTTTTATATTTATGTGGAAAATAATTTATAATTCATACTTACTATAAAACCATAAATAACATACCTACAGTATGTGTTCTATGCTATACATGCACCCATATGTGCAAAAAAGTAATAAAAACAAACATTGCGTTCTTAATAAAAAAAAAAAAAAAGTCTTGTGACTTTCTGGTGTTTACAGGTTAGGATCTTAATATGCAAGTTATTCACTGGGTAAAACGCATATTAAAAACGTTACGTTAAAAACACACCTGTGGAAGCATCTGTGCATGCTGTGTTAAAATGTATGCTTATGAATTTCGTTTGTTGTGAACTTTTCCTGCAGCAGCTCATTCTGTGTCTTCTGCTAAATATTATCTATATGCCTTATACGCCTTCACTACTGTAAAGTTCTGTTTTCAGCGTGAAATTTATCAATTATTTTCACTTTGATTGTTGATTAGTTGTTGCAGCCCTAGATTATTCCTTATATGCCCTTTTATTTATACCATTAAAATATGTTTATTGCAGGTACATGGTGACGTCAGGTTTGGACAGGAAGCTAAAGGTGTATGATATCAGAGCTTTTAAACCTCTTCACTCCTGTTTCCTCCCTGCTGGAGCCTCTTGCTTATCTCTAAGCCAGAGAGGACTACTTAGTGCTGCTACTGGAGATATTGTACAGGTAATGTGCATATACACACAAGTAAAATTTCCTGGATAAGCGGTTATTGTTGTTGCTTGCAACCCACCTCCAAAATCATTGCTTAACCTTTCTTAAGTGCAAAAATTTTAGATTAGAAATACAGCGAAAACAGCGTTTAATGCTATTAGAAGACGAAACATGTCATTGTTTAAGTAAAATGTCCATATCTGAGTACACGCAGCATCTTTTATAATAATACAAATAATACTTTTAAAACCATATTCCTTGAATAAAGCAAGCAAAAGCAATTACCAAGCTGAAACAGACTGCTGCAATCATTGTGGTTGCATTGTTTTGAATTTCTTATGCTTCTGGATCAAACTCTAGGTCAAACATATATATGGCTCTGTCGCAAAGATGCTGTACCCCTTAAAGGAGAAGTCCACTTCCAGAACAACAATTCACAAATAATGTACTCACCCCCTTGTCATCCAAGATGTTCATGTCTTTCTGTCTTCAATCGTAAAGAAATTGTTTTTTGAGGAAAAACTCTTTTTATTTTCTCTCCCAAAAAAAAGACCTATCGTTTCGCTAGATAAGACCCTTCTTCCTCGTCTGGGATCATTTAGAGCCTTTTAAGATGCATTTAAACTGCATTTTGGAAGTTCAAAATCGGGGCACCAATGAAGTCCATTATATGGAGAAAAATCATGAAATGCTTTCCTTAAAAACCATAATTTCTTCATGACTGAAGATAGAAAGACATGAACATCTTGGATGTCCATTTATCTGTAATTTGTGACATTTACTTAAGACAACACAGCACTCAACATAAGATTTAACAATAACTGATGTACATTGCTTGAAATGTTGTATATGGATGACAGATTTGAAAGGGATAAAGAGACTGCATAAAGTACAGCACATTGTGTGCTTGCTCTCTTGAAGCTGCACACACAAGTTGCTGCTAAGAATTCTTAGAAGTTTATGTACACAGCAGTGGAATATTGTAATATTACATTAATTAGAGTTGCAATAACTATTATTACAGTAATAGAGCTGTATGTTTGTATCCATAGGTTTATCAGAACATTTTGGGAAGCAGTCCTGTATTCAAACCCTATATGGCTCACCGCCTTCGAGGGCAAATTTGGGGTCTTGCTTACTGCCCCTTTGAAGATGTTCTAGGAATTGGACATGGAGAGGGCTTCACCAGCATGATTGTACCAGGTAAAACAGGAATACATGTTCACTCAAAGCACATGTGCACTCCTTTATACCAGAAGTGTGCCTATAGTATCTATGCAACTGTTACTGATCTTGCTTTAAAAAAAGGCTAATATCACTTATATTATGCTGTGTTTTTTACAAATAGGGCAACAACACTCCTTTAAAACCAGAGGTTGTGTTAACCGAAAATTGTCCCTCACTGACAGAATTTTTTTCAGTGACGGAAAAATCTGAAGGTCGTCCGTCACTTTGACAGATTACACTGAGGGGGTGATCTATTATAACTTGTAACAGTAATGAATTTCCTAATGAAATGAACTTGAAATCTGATAAAAGTAACAAAGCACAAAGCTCTATGTACTGTTCAGTCATTGACTGAAAACAGCATAGACCAATATAGATTTAATAATCTCTACTGGTTAGTAAAAATGAAGATCTATTAAATCGAGAAATAAGTGTCCTTAGCTGTCACTAAGGGTGTGGTGCTGAACAGTCATCTATTCTCTTCAAAATATTCATCAGTTTTTAAAGGTTCATGATTAAAAATTAAAATGTGAGCAAAAATAAAAGCAGTTAAATGTGTTGTTATAATTACATGAAATTAAAAATATTAATCTGAAAATTAATGTGACGGGTAAAAATAGTAAAAATTGCGACCCTGTCCGTCAAAATGACAATGTTAAAGTCTAACGCAACCTCTGTTTACAATTAGCACTTTATTAATGGATGTAAATGTACAGTTGTACATTTGTTTATATATACAATATGTATATGTATACACACACACATTTTAAAGATATACATTTGTATTAATTTAAATGTATAAATTTATAAAAAACTGCAAAATTTTCTGCATGCAAAATTAATTTTATGTAGGGGTGGTAGAAGGGCACCATACAAGCTAGAACCATCACTGCAGATGGGCTCTGTTCCAAGACCTAGTCAACCTAATTTTTTTACCCATTATGATCAGAAGGTACATTAAAATTTATTTTCATAGTCTAGTGTTTGTGAGCAGAGCTATTTAAGCTATTCTTTGTAAAATTAATGAAAAAGTAAGAAGAGATGCATTGGAACTTGTGTTTTCAAACTTTGAAGTGTTGCTAATGCAGCTCATTGTCTGCTGCCTAGATGTTTACATCTAGAGGACATATTGATGTATTGTGTTCCCTTTTTAATTTATTCCTTAAATTTTGGAAAGAAAAATGCAGTGGATGTGCTGGCACACATAATGTGCATCACAATGAGAAGTAGTGAATGAAAGTCTATCATGGTTTTTAATCTGTTTCTTTCAAGAATATTACAGAGCTGCAGGGTTGAATGTCACCAAAAATGTACAGGTTACAGTTGCCTTAAAACCAAAAAAAAAAAAAAAGGAGAAATCACAGCTGTTTTTGTTTCTCTCCAGGTGCCGGAGAACCAAATTTTGATGCTCTTGATGCAAACCCATACCGCAGCAGTAAACAGAAACAGGAGTGGGAGGTCAAGGCTCTGCTGGAGAAGGTGCAGCCTGAGCTGATAGGTTTGGACCCAGGACAGCTGAGTAAAGTGGACCAGGCCACATTTGAGCAGAGGCACAAGAGAAGAGTTGAGGAATTGGTAAGTATATGATGCCCTAGGTTTTGGAACAACCTAGATGATGAACAGATGAACTCTGTTCCAAAACCAAGTGAGGTACCTGCATATACTGTTGTCTTGGCGCGTGTCCGCGAAAGCAGTCAGTTGTGTTTTAGGTGAATGTAAACAGCTGAGAAAGAAATCAAATGTGTATTATGATATTGGACCCATGCATTGTGTTTAAAGTGACTGCGCCTCATTTACTAGTTGCGGTTAGTGTTTTACTCCAAAAAATAAGAGAACATCACTCACTGCTCTTGACTGAGTAACTTTTAACAATGATTAATTTATATTTCACTTATATAGTGAATAATATGCTGTTGTTTTCTAACTGATTATTCAGTTTTTGTATCTGAACACGTAGAAACCTAAAATTTACCTTAATTTTTATCATTGTTTTATTTGTGGTCTTGCTTGTAATTTGCTCATTAATTATTATTTACTGACTTTTCACTCGTCTGTATACTTTATATTTGTTAGGCTAGTACTTTTGCTGTTTTTGCTGTGGTATCAGAATTGGAACTGAGAATTGTAAAATGTAACTAGTATCTAAACTGGGTCAAAAACAACAACTTTTATTTTTTGTGTCAGGGTTAGAGAAAATGTTGGCAGAGCAAGCGATGGGTGACTAAAGCAAATTACCCTGTTTGCCACCTCATATTAATACCCCAGTAAAACATGAAGTTATGGCTTGTCACTTATGTCTTAGGGTGGCAAATATTGTGGCACCTGTGGAGGGGGAATATATATATATATATATATATATATATATATATATATAATATATCCATCAGTTTGGTGTCATTGGTTCTTACTTTGCCTCTTGTCTTTGTTTCAGGGCTTTGATCCATTAGCAAAAGAAAAATTTAAACCAAAAAACAAGCAAAAAGGAAGAAGCTCAGCTGGTGCCGTAGAGAAAAGAAAGAGGAAAGTCGCCAATGAGGATCAGAGGGTATTTTTTTTTTTTTTTTTTTTCTCTGTCTTCTGTCTCTGTTTGAGATCATCTTACATTGTTTGTGCTACGTACATGATGATGCCTTATGTAGAAGGAGAGGTAACATTTCTAGCCAATCAGACAAAATGTTTGCCTTGTGGACAGCAAGTAAAAAATTTCATCGCATTCCAGGAGGGACCAAGTATCTTATTTAGAGGCCAGAATATCTGAATAAGGTTTTTTGAGAGCAGAATGTCTTTGAGCCTCTTTCAGTGCAGTGTTTCTCTTTTGCTCTCTGTTCACACCACTTCCTCTCTATTTTGATTCTGCAGGATGAAATTCAGCAGTCCATACAAGAACGAACAGAGAGAGAGAAAGAGCTTAAAGTGAAGTCCAAAGAGAAGAAAACGTTGGAAAATAAATCAACACTTGATCGATTCAGAAAGTGAATCGGTCAAGTGAATCGGAAAGTGACTGCTGTGAACCAATCCTAGATGAGAAAATTAAAAGAGAAAAGATTATTCATACATGCTAATCTGATGCGAATGTAAAAATGGTGTTGTACAAGTCAATTTTTACAACAACAAACCATGTAAATGTCATTTTCTTTTTCCCTTGAAAGCTCTTTTCTTGTTTAATAAAATATTTTCTAAAAAAATTCTACATGTGATTTTGTGTTTAATTCAGTTTTGTCTTTAAAGGCACCATAAAATTGGGGTTAAAATGACAACAGTTGAGAGACTTTATAATTATGTAGCTTGGCTATTAACCAGAAGCAAGACACTATTAACCAGAAGTTTATCATTCCAGTTCTAGATGATTAGCACTGGCTAGTTAAATGGAATGATCAATTACCAAGTATTGAACAATTTAAAGTTGATATTACAATATATTTGCAGACAATAGAAAAAAGTAACATTTTAAAAGCAAGAAAACTAAACAGCTGTTTAATAAGTACAAGTGGATTTTCTTCTTTTTTTTTCATTTATTTATTGTATTCTTTAATAGTGTTAATGTTGTATCATACACAGGGTCATCGCAACAGGAAAAAAGGGAGACAGAGTACATAGGCCACCAAGGTTTATAGGGGCCCATATCAACAATACAACCCCACCTCGAACCTGATTTCCAGCTTTCCTTTCGCATGAAATGGCCCACAGACCAACAGCCCAATGAGAACATGCAACATTCACAACCATTTATAGAAACAGAGCAGAGGCGCAAAAGCTTCTGTGGATCTGCTTACCTGAAATCCCTCCATCACTGGGACAGATTAACAAAAAAATTCTGTTGTTTGGCAAATAAATAATTTTACATACCTATTCCCAACATTTTATTATGTAAGCTTTGTTGCACCTCGAATGAAAAGGGAATTTATAGTAAGGCAATATTAATTAGCCGCTCCCTAAAATCATTCTCTCAAATGGCAGAGCATTTGGAGCTTAAATTGATAAAACGTCCCTCTTGAACTGTTAAAGGAGAAGTCCACTTCCAGAACAACAATTTACAGATAATCTAATCACCCCCTTGTTTTCCAAGATGTTCATGTCTTTCTTTCTTCAGTCATAAAGAAATTGTTTTTTGAGGAAAACATTTCAGCATTTTTCTCCATATAATGGACTGATATGGTGCCCCGATTTTGAACTTCCAAAATGCAGTTTAAATGCAGCTTCAAACAATCACAGATGCTGTTGTAAACAATCCCAGATGAGGAAGAAGGGTCTTATCTAGCAAAACAATCGGTTATTTTCATTTTTAAAAAATACAATTTATATACTTTTTAATGTTAAACACTTGTTTTGTCTTATACCCCCTGAACTCTGTGTATTCTGTTTGCGTGTTCAAAACTGGGGCAGCGTATCAGTCCATTATATGGAGAATCCTGAAATGTTTTCCTGAAAATCACAGTTTCTTTACAAATGAAGAAATAAAGACATGAACGTCTTGGATGACAAGGGAGTGAGTACATTATCTGTAAATTGTTGTTCTGGAAGTGGACTTCTCCTTTAACCATTGATCACCTTCAGAACAGCACAATAATCGTATTTTAATAGTGATCACTATTTCTGCTTCTCTCGATTTATTAAACATAATTGTTATCTTTGCCCGCTGGTTATTTATCCTGAAAATGTTTCATTTTTATTTGCCATTAGCATTATCTTGCATTGGTTAAGTCTCCACAGGCTTTCATGGTTGAAGTTTCCAAATATTTTTGAGTGGAAATACCCTTATCAAAGCTAGGATAAAGTTAAAATGACAGTAAGTAAAAAAAAAATCCTGTATATGTACAAGGAAATTTAACAGTAAAATGCTGTTTTCATATAATAACAGTAAGTTACTGTATTTTGCGATGCATTGTGGGATATGTTGACCAGCAACAGTATGACACTGTTTAACAGCATAATACCATATTTTCCCTTGTACATGTCCAGGGACAGTAAGACATTTTGGTTTATCTGCACAAGGTCATTTTGCAGCTCTGCCTTTTATTGCTTTATTTCTAAAGTACTTATTACTTTTAAAAATTAACGTTTAAACATTTAAACAATTAGGCTTTTGGGATTTAAATTGGATTCATGACAGTGTTTTAATCAGCAAGTTACCACAGGAGTGTCAGCCCTTCGTACAGACTGGCATCATATAACACACAACTGGTAAGAAACTTTTTTTTTTCTCTAACCCGCACGTCTCCCTGGTGAAAAAAACAGCATATGCTGGTAGGTATGTTTTGATGCTGGTTTATGCTGGTCATGTTGCTGGTCAAGGACCAGCATAAACCAGCATTAAAACATACCTACCAGCATATGCTGTTTTTTTCACCAGGGCTTTATCTGAGTAAAAAATTACTGTGGAATGAGTTTTTTTTTTTTTTTTTTTTTTTTTCTTTTGTGGTTACAATTTTAGCGTGAGGTTCAAACCGGGTATTATCTGCTGCTGTTATTTGCAACCACACTTTTGGTTTTATCTTACCGAGTACACTTCTAAAGATTAACATTATAAAGAGCCAGCAAAGCATAATTTGATGAAAGGATAGCATGTTTTAATCATGAAACAGTAACCGAGCAAGATATGATAGCATGTGTATGGACAAAATTTCATAATTCTTGCATGATTACTGTGAACGTACTCAAAGCGCTGATAGCGATTGCAAAAAAATAGCAGCAGATGGACAAAAAGAATCTGTCAGTTTTTATTTTATTTTTAAACTTTATTTTCATTTTTGTGGAGGACGTCTGTAATTAGTTAACTAGAGACGCTATCTATTCTTTACATTGTTTTCCTTATACTTGTAGTTCAAAGGCTGACTTTGTAGAGAAGCAAATGACTCATTCTTTAAGGAAATGTAAGTTTACCTATTGTTTGTTCAAGAAATCATTCACCTAAAAATGGTTATCTCGTTATTTACTCAACCTTATGCTGACTCAAACTCATAGGACGTCCTCTTGGAGGACAAATTAAGATATTGTCGTGGTGAACTGATGTCTGTTTTGCCCATATGGAAGACCAGTGGGAACCAAACATTCGAGCTCCAAAAGGAACATAAATGTATGATTAATTACCAGTAATTTTGTCTAATAACAAAATATCAGACCAAAGAACCACAAATTAGAAACTGGAATTGCAAAATTGTTTTCACTCAAACAAATTGAATCACTTCAGAAAACTGGCTAAACCATGCGATTAATTACCTTTATCCTCCATTTACTGTATATCTGTTGGTATTAAAGTTTGGTCCCCATTTTCTTTTGCATTGTAGGGACAAACAGACATCACATCTCCATTAAATATCATAATAGGTAAAGGTAAATAAGAAAATTATCCGTTTTGAATTCTACTTGATATATAATAGTATAATAGTTTTATTGCCTCTGTAAAATATTGCAACAAGTAGCACATTAAGTTGTTGGGGTTTTTTTTGGTCATTTGCAGATACTGTGAGCCATTTTAAATTGTTTTCTTTACTAATAGATGTCTGCCACTCCTTCTGACCTTGAGAAAATGGGTAACCTGCCTGTGACTCCTAGCTTGATGCTTCTTGGTAAGTAAATGTCTGCATTTTGTTTCACTAAAACAAAGCTCATGCTCCAGACTGACACTAGTTTCTATTATGTGGAAAATAATAGTACTAGAATCGTACTAGAATCCTTTTATTATAAATGCAGCATGTATGACTTATGCAGTGTACTCTGAGACTTCAGTAAATTACTAGTTTAACGACTAGTTTTTAGTTAGAAAGTTTAATTTGATCAAATCAAATTAAAAAACATTAAAAAAACAAAAACAAAAACAAAACATTAGCTGGTGTTCACTGAAGCCTGATTTGAAAGTACACTTGTATTTTATGAACAAATAAAGACTTTATGCATGTTTGTATGTTTGTATGCATGCCTGTTTCTGGGAATAATGTAAAAATGTCAAGTCAAGTCAAGTCACCTTTATTTATATACCGCCTTTAACAATACAGAATTGTGACAAGGCGGCTGTACAGTATTAAATAGGAAACAGTACATCAACAATGCCAAAGGCAACATTAAACACTCACATTATAGGTAAAGGTAGTTAATCAAAAACAATAAAGTAAAATGCAATATTGTGTTAAGAGAAAGTGTCCCCAACTAAGCAAGCCAGAGGCGACAGCGGCAAGGAACCAAAACTCCATCGGTGACAAATGGAGAAAAAAACCTTGGGAGAAACCAGGCTCAGTCGGGGGGCCAGTTCTCCTCTGGCCAAAGTTCCCGTGGTCTTGTGCCGACAGCCGTCTAGGTGATGTGGTCTTTAATGTGGATCCGTCTCT